>NW_027367570.1:0-56866 GCF_046119375.1 Phyllobates terribilis
ACATTGCAAGGTGCAATTCTGAAATTTTTTGCTTTTTCCTGCTAATCCTAGCATGATAAAGAAGATTCAAAGAGAGTGAGATGCCAGCTCCTTTCATTCAGTCAGTAGCTTCAAACATTTCTGGTATATGAAAAACATGTTTTTCAATGGCAAAAATCAATGAATATTGTAAATGCACAAACAGTAATATCTCCACATTGCAAGGTGCAATTCTGAAATTTTTTGCTTTTTCCTCCTAATCCTAGCATGATAAAGAAGATTCAAAGAGAGTGAGATGCCAGCTCCTTTCATTCAGTCAGTAGCTTCAAACATTTCTGGTATATGAATAACATGATGTTTTCAATGGCAAAAATCAATGAATATTGTAAATGCACAAACAGTAATATCTCCACATTGCAAGGTGCAATTCTGAAATTTTTTGCTTTTTCCTGCTAATCCTAGCATGATAAAGAAGATTCAAAGAGAGTGAGATGCCAGCTCCTTTCATTCAGTCAGTAGCTTCAAACATTTCTGGACGTTTTTCAATGGCAAAAATCAATGAATATTGTAAATGCACAAACAGTAATATCTCCACATTGCAAGGTGCAATTCTGAAATTTTTTGCTTTTTCCTGCTAATCCTAGCATGATAAAGAAGATTCAAAGAGAGTGAGATGCCAGCTCCTTTCATTCAGTCAGTAGCTTCAAACATTTCTGGTATATGAAAAACATGTTTTTCAATGGCAAAAATCAATGAATATTGTAAATGCACAAACAGTAATATCTCCACATTGCAATGTGCAATTCTGAAATTTTTTGCTTTTTCCTGCTAATCCTAGCATGATAAAGAAGATTCAAAGAGAGTGAGATGCCAGCTCCTTTCATTCAGTCAGTAGCTTCAAACATTTCTGGACGTTTTTCAATGGCAAAAATCAATGAATATTGTAAATGCACAAACAGTAATATCTCCACATTGCAAGGTGCAATTCTGAAATTTTTTGCTTTTTCCTGTTAATCCTAGCATGATAAAGAAGATTCAAAGAGAGTGAGATGCCAGCTCCTTTCATTCAGTCAGTAGCTTCAAACATTTCTGGTATATGAAAAACATGTTTTTCAATGGCAAAAATCAATGAATATTGTAAATGCACAAAACAGTAATATCTCCACATTGCAAGGTGCAATTCTGAAATTTTTTGCTTTTTCCTGCTAATCCTAGCATGATAAAGAAGATTCAAAGAGAGTGAGATGCCAGCTCCTTTCATTCAGTCAGTAGCTTCAAACATTTCTGGACGTTTTTCAATGGCAAAAATCAATGAATATTGTAAATGCAGAAACAGTAATATCTCCACATTGCAAGGTGCAATTCTGAAATTTTTTGCTTTTTCCTGTTAATCCTAGCATGATAAAGAAGATTCAAAGAGAGTGAGATGCCAGCTCCTTTCATTCAGTCAGTAGCTTCAAACATTTCTGGTATATGAAAAACATGTTTTTCAATGGCAAAAATCAATGAATATTGTAAATGCACAAACAGTAATATCTCCACATTGCAAGGTGCAATTCTGAAATTTTTTGCTTTTTCCTGCTAATCCTAGCATGATAAAGAAGATTCAAAGAGAGTGAGATGCCAGCTCCTTTCAGTCAGTAGCTTCAAACATTTCTGGTATATGAAAAACATGTTTTTCAATGGCAAAAATCAATGAATATTGTAAATGCACAAACAGTAATATCTCCACATTGCAAGGTGCAATTCTGAAATTTTTTGCTTTTTCCTGCTAATCCTAGCATGATAAAGAAGATTCAAAGAGAGTGAGATGCCAGCTCCTTTCATTCAGTCAGTAGCTTCAAACATTTCTGGACAGTTTTTCAATGGCAAAAATCAATGAATATTGTAAATGCACAAACAGTAATATCTCCACATTGCAAGGTGCAATTCTGAAATTTTTTGCTTTTTCCTGTTAATCCTAGCATGATAAAGAAGATTCAAAGAGAGTGAGATGCCAGCTCCTTTCATTCAGTCAGTAGCTTCAAACATTTCTGGTATATGAAAAACATGTTTTTCAATGGCAAAAATCAATGAATATTGTAAATGCACAAACAGTAATATCTCCACATTGCAAGGTGCAATTCTGAAATTTTTTGCTTTTTCCTGCTAATCCTAGCATGATAAAGAAGATTCAAAGAGAGTGAGATGCCAGCTCCTTTCATTCAGTCAGTAGCTTCAAACATTTCTGGACGTATTTCAATGGCAAAAATCAATGAATATTGTAAATGCACAAACAGTAATATCTCCACATTGCAAGGTGCAATTCTGAAATTTTTTGCTTTTTCCTGTTAATCCTAGCATGATAAAGAAGATTCAAAGAGAGTGAGATGCCAGCTCCTTTCATTCAGTCAGTAGCTTCAAACATTTCTGGTATATGAAAAACATGTTTTTCAATGGCAAAAATCAATGAATATTGTAAATGCACAAACAGTAATATCTCCACATTGCAAGGTGCAATTCTGAAATTTTTTGCTTTTTCCTGCTAATCCTAGCATGATAAAGAAGATTCAAAGAGAGTGAGATGCCAGCTCCTTTCATTCAGTCAGTAGCTTCAAACATTTCTGGACGTTTTTCAATGGCAAAAATCAATGAATATTGTAAATGCACAAACAGTAATATCTCCACATTGCAAGGTGCAATTCTGAAATTTTTTGCTTTTTCCTGTTAATCCTAGCATGATAAAGAAGATTCAAAGAGAGTGAGATGCCAGCTCCTTTCATTCAGTCAGTAGCTTCAAACATTTCTGGTATATGAAAAACATGTTTTTCAATGGCAAAAATCAATGAATATTGTAAATGCACAAACAGTAATATCTCCACATTGCAAGGTGCAATTCTGAAATTTTTTGCTTTTTCCTGCTAATCCTAGCATGATAAAGAAGATTCAAAGAGAGTGAGATGCCAGCTCCTTTCATTCAGTCAGTAGCTTCAAACATTTCTGGACGTTTTTCAATGGCAAAAATCAATGAATATTGTAAATGCACAAACAGTAATATCTCCACATTGCAAGGTGCAATTCTGAAATTTTTTGCTTTTTCCTGTTAATCCTAGCATGATAAAGAAGATTCAAAGAGAGTGAGATGCCAGCTCCTTTCATTCAGTCAGTAGCTTCAAACATTTCTGGTATATGAAAAACATGTTTTTCAATGGCAAAAATCAATGAATATTGTAAATGCACAAACAGTAATATCTCCACATTGCAAGGTGCAATTCTGAAATTTTTTGCTTTTTCCTGCTAATCCTAGCATGATAAAGAAGATTCAAAGAGAGTGAGATGCCAGCTCCTTTCATTCAGTCAGTAGCTTCAAACATTTCTGGACGTTTTTCAATGGCAAAAATCAATGAATATTGTAAATGCACAAACAGTAAATATCTCCACATTGCAAGGTGCAATTCTGAAATTTTTTGCTTTTTCCTGTTAATCCTAGCATGATAAAGAAGATTCAAAGAGAGTGAGATGCCAGCTCCTTTCATTCAGTCAGTAGCTTCAAACATTTCTGGTATATGAAAAACATGTTTTTCAATGGCAAAAATCAATGAATATTGTAAATGCACAAACAGTAATATCTCCACATTGCAAGGTGCAATTCTGAAATTTTTTGCTTTTTCCTGCTAATCCTAGCATGATAAAGAAGATTCAAAGAGAGTGAGATGCCAGCTCCTTTCATTCAGTCAGTAGCTTCAAACATTTCTGGACGTTTTTCAATGGCAAAAATCAATGAATATTGTAAATGCACAAACAGTAATATCTCCACATTGCAAGGTGCAATTCAGAAATTTTTGGCTTTTTCCTGCTAATCCTAGCATGATAAAGAAGATTCAAAGAGAGTGAGATGCCAGCTCCTTTCATTCAGTCAGTAGCTTCAAACATTTCTGGTATATGAAAAACATGTTTTTCAATGGCAAAAATCAATGAATATTGAAATGCACAAACAGTAATATCTCCACATTGCAAGGTGCAATTCTGAAATTTTTTGCTTTTTCCTGCTAATCCTAGCATGATAAAGAAGATTCAAAGAGAGTGAGATGCCAGCTCCTTTCATTCAGTCAGTAGCTTCAAACATTTCTGGACGTTTTTCAATGGCAAAAATCAATGAATATTGTAAATGCACAAACAGTAATATCTCCACATTGCAAGGTGCAATTCTGAAATTTTTTGCTTTTTCCTGTTAATCCTAGCATGATAAAGAAGATTCAAAGAGAGTGAGATGCCAGCTCCTTTCATTCAGTCAGTAGCTTCAAACATTTCTGGTATATGAAAAACATGTTTTTCAATGGCAAAAATCAATGAATATTGTAAATGCACAAACAGTAATATCTCCACATTGCAAGGTGCAATTCTGAAATTTTTTGCTTTTTCCTGCTAATCCTAGCATGATAAAGAAGATTCAAAGAGAGTGAGATGCCAGCTCCTTTCATTCAGTCAGTAGCTTCAAACATTTCTGGACGTTTTTCAATGGCAAAAATCAATGAATATTGTAAATGCACAAACAGTAATATCTCCACATTGCAAGGTGCAATTCTGAAATTTTTTGCTTTTTCCTGTTAATCCTAGCATGATAAAGAAGATTCAAAGAGAGTGAGATGCCAGCTCCTTTCATTCAGTCAGTAGCTTCAAACATTTCTGGTATATGAAAAACATGTTTTTCAATGGCAAAAATCAATGAATATTGTAAATGCACAAACAGTAATATCTCCACATTGCAAGGTGCAATTCTGAAATTTTTTGCTTTTTCCTGCTAATCCTAGCATGATAAAGAAGATTCAAAGAGAGTGAGATGCCAGCTCCTTTCATTCAGTCAGTAGCTTCAAACATTTCTGGTATATGAAAAACATGTTTTTCAATGGCAAAAATCAATGAATATTGTAAATGCACAAACAGTAATATCTCCACATTGCAAGGTGCAATTCTGAAATTTTTTGCTTTTTCCTGCTAATCCTAGCATGATAAAGAAGATTCAAAGAGAGTGAGATGCCAGCTCCTTTCATTCAGTCAGTAGCTTCAAACATTTCTGGTATATGAATAACATGATGTTTTTCAATGGCAAAAATCAATGAATATTGTAAATGCACAAACAGTAATATCTCCACATTGCAAGGTGCAATTCTGAAATTTTTTGCTTTTTCCTGCTAATCCTAGCATGATAAAGAAGATTCAAAGAGAGTGAGATGCCAGCTCCTTTCATTCAGTCAGTAGCTTCAAACATTTCTGGACGTTTTTCAATGGCAAAAATCAATGAATATTGTAAATGCACAAACAGTAATATCTCCACATTGCAAGGTGCAATTCTGAAATTTTTTGCTTTTTCCTGCTAATCCTAGCATGATAAAGAAGATTCAAAGAGAGTGAGATGCCAGCTCCTTTCATTCCGTCAGTAGCTTCAAACATTTCTGGTATATGAAAAACATGTTTTTCAATGGCAAAAATCAATGAATATTGTAAATGCACAAACAGTAATATCTCCACATTGCAAGGTGCAATTCTGAAATTTTTTGCTTTTTCCTGCTAATCCTAGCATGATAAAGAAGATTCAAAGAGAGTGAGATGCCAGCTCCTTTCATTCAGTCAGTAGCTTCAAACATTTCTGGTATATGAAAAACATGTTTTTCAATGACAAAAATCAATGAATATTGTAAATGCACAAACAGTAATATCTCCACATTGCAAGGTGCAATTCTGAAATTTTTTGCTTTTTCCTGCTAATCCTAGCATGATAAAGAAGATTCAAAGAGAGTGAGATGCCAGCTCCTTTCATTCAGTCAGTAGCTTCAAACATTTCTGGACGTTTTTCAATGGCAAAAATCAATGAATATTGTAAATGCACAAACAGTAATATCTCCACATTGCAAGGTGCAATTCAGAAATTTTTGGCTTTTTCCTGCTAATCCTAGCATGATAAAGAAGATTCAAAGAGAGTGAGATGCCAGCTCCTTTCATTCAGTCAGTAGCTTCAAACATTTCTGGTATATGAAAAACATGTTTTTCAATGGCAAAAATCAATGAATATTGTAAATGCACAAACAGTAATATCTCCACATTGCAAGGTGCAATTCTGAAATTTTTTGCTTTTTCCTGCTAATCCCAGCATGATAAAGAAGATTCAAAGAGAGTGAGATGCCAGCTCCTTTCATTCAGTCAGTAGCTTCAAACATTTCTGGACGTTTTTCAATGGCAAAAATCAATGAATATTGTAAATGCACAAACAGTAATATCTCCACATTGCAAGGTGCAATTCTGAAATTTTTTGCTTTTTCCTGTTAATCCTAGCATGATAAAGAAGATTCAAAGAGAGTGAGATGCCAGCTCCTTTCATTCAATCAGTAGCTTCAAACATTTCTGGTATATGAAAAACATGTTTTTCAATGGCAAAAATCAATGAATATTGTAAATGCACAAACAGTAATATCTCCACATTGCAAGGTGCAATTCTGAAATTTTTTGCTTTTTCCTGCTAATCCTAGCATGATAAAGAAGATTCAAAGAGAGTGAGATGCCAGCTCCTTTCATTCAGTCAGTAGCTTCAAACATTTCTGGACGTTTTTCAATGGCAAAAATCAATGAATATTGTAAATGCACAAACAGTAATATCTCCACATTGCAAGGTGCAATTCTGAAATTTTTTGCTTTTTCCTGTTAATCCTAGCATGATAAAGAAGATTCAAAGAGAGTGAGATGCCAGCTCCTTTCATTCAGTCAGTAGTTTCAAACATTTCTGGTATATGAAAAACATGTTTTTCAATGGCAAAAATCAATGAATATTGTAAATGCACAAACAGTAATATCTCCACATTGCAAGGTGCAATTCTGAAATTTTTTGCTTTTTCCTGCTAATTCTAGCATGATAAAGAAGATTCAAAGAGAGTGAGATGCCAGCTCCTTTCATTCAGTCAGTAGCTTCAAACATTTCTGGTATATGAAAAACATGTTTTTCAATGGCAAAAATCAATGAATATTGTAAATGCACAAACAGTAATATCTCCACATTGCAAGGTGGAATTCTGAAATTTTTTGCTTTTTCCTGCTAATCCTAGCATGATAAAGAAGATTCAAAGAGAGTGAGATGCCAGCTCCTTTCATACAGTCAGTAGCTTCAAACATTTCTGGTATATGAATAACATGATGTTTTTCAATGGCAAAAATCAATGAATATTGTAAATGCACAAACAGTAATATATCCACATTGCAAGGTGCAATTCTGAAATTTTTTGCTTTTTCCTGCAAATCCTAGCATGATAAAGAAGATTCAAAGAGAGTGAGATGCCAGCTCCTTTCATTCAGTCAGTAGCTTCAAACATTTCTGGACGTTTTTCAATGGCAAAAATCAATGAATATTGTAAATGCACAAACAGTAATATCTCCACATTGCAAGGTGCAATTCTGAAATTTTTTGCTTTTTCCTGCTAATCCTAGCATGATAAAGAAGATTCAAAGAGAGTGAGATGCCACCTCCTTTCATTCCGTCAGTAGCTTCAAACATTTCTGGTATATGAAAAACATGTTTTTCAATGGCAAAAATCAATGAATATTGTAAATGCACAAACAGTAATATCTCCACATTGCAAGGTGCAATTCTGAAATTTTTTGCTTTTTCCTGCTAATCCTAGCATGATAAAGAAGATTCAAAGAGAGTGAGATGCCAGCTCCTTTCATTCAGTCAGTAGCTTCAAACATTTCTGGACGTTTTTCAATGGCAAAAATTAATGAATATTGTAAATGCACAAACAGTAATATCTCCACATTGCAAGGTGCAATTCTGAAATTTTTTGCTTTTTCCTGTTAATCCTAGCATGATAAAGAAGATTCAAAGAGGGTGAGATGCCAGCTCCTTTCATTCAGTCAGTAGCTTCAAACATTTCTGGTATATGAAAAACATGTTTTTCAATGGCAAAAATCAATGAATATTGTAAATGCACAAACAGTTATATCTCTACATTGCAAGGTGCAATTCTGAAATTTTTTGCTTTTTCCTGCTAATCCTAGCATGATAAAGAAGATTCAAAGAGAGTGAGATGCCAGCTCCTTTCATTCAGTCAGTAGCTTCAAACATTTCTGGACGTTTTTCAATGGCAAAAATCAATGAATATTGTAAATGCACAAACAGTAATATCTCCACATTGCAAGGTGCAATTCTGAAATTTTTTGCTTTTTCCTGCTAATCCTAGCATGATAAAGAAGATTCAAAGAGAGTGAGATGCCAGCTCCTTTCATTCCGTCAGTAGCTTCAAACATTTCTGGTATGTGAAAAACATGTTTTTCAATGGCAAAAATCAATGAATATTGTAAATGCACAAACAGTAATATCTCCACATTGCAAGGTGCAATTCTGAAATTTTTTGCTTTTTCCTGCTAATCCTAGCATGATAAAGAAGATTCAAAGAGAGTGAGATGCCAGCTCCTTTCATTCAGTCAGTAGCTTCAAACATTTCTGGACGTTTTTCAATGGCAAAAATTAATGAATATTGTAAATGCACAAACAGTAATATCTCCACATTGCAAGGTGCAATTCTGAAATTTTTTGCTTTTTCCTGTTAATCCTAGCATGATAAAGAAGATTCAAAGAGAGTGAGATGCCAGCTCCTTTCATTCAGTCAGTAGCTTCAAACATTTCTGGTATATGAAAAACATGTTTTTCAATGGCAAAAATCAATGAATATTGTAAATGCACAAACAGTAATATCTCCACATTGCAAGGTGCAATTCTGAAATTTTTTGCTTTTTCATGCTAAACCTAGCATGATAAAGAAGATTCAAAGAGAGTGAGATGCCAGCTCCTTTCATTCAGTCAGTAGCTTCAAACATTTCTGGACGTTTTTCAATGGCAAAAATCAATGAATATTGTAAATGCACAAACAGTAATATCTCCACATTGCAAGGTGCAATTCAGAAATTTTTTGCTTTTTCCTGCTAATCCTAGCATGATAAAGAAGATTCAAAGAGAGTGAGATGCCAGCTCCTTTCATTCAGTCAGTAGCTTCAAACATTTCTGGACGTTTTTCAATGGCAAAAATTAATGAATATTGTAAATGCACAAACAGTAATATCTCCACATTGCAAGTTGCAATTCTGAAATTTTTTGCTTTTTCCTGTTAATCCTAGCATGATAAAGAAGATTCAAAGAGAGTGAGATGCCAGCTCCTTTCATTCAGTCAGTAGCTTCAAACATTTCTGGTATATGAAAAACATGTTTTTCAATGGCAAAAATCAATGAATATTGTAAATGCACAAACAGTACTATCTCCACATTGCAAGGTGCAATTCTGAAATTTTTTGCTTTTTCCTGCTAATCCTAGCATGATAAAGAAGATTCAAAGAGAGTGAGATGCCAGCTCCTTTCATTCAGTCAGTAGCTTCAAACATTTCTGGACGTTTTTCAATGGCAAAAATCAATGAATATTGTAAATGCACAAACAGTAATATCTCCACATTGCAAGGTGCAATTCAGAATTTTTTGGCTTTTTCCTGCTAATCCTAGCATGATAAAGAAGATTCAAAGAGAGTGAGATGCCAGCTCCTTTCATTCAGTCAGTAGCTTCAAACATTTCTGGACGTTTTTCAATGGCAAAAATCAATGAATATTGTAAATGCACAAACAGTAATATCTCCACATTGCAAGGTGCAATTCTGAAATTTCTTGCTTTTTCCTGCTAATCCTAGCATGATAAAGAAGATTCAAAGAGAGTGAGATGCCAGCTCCTTTCATTCCGTCAGTAGCTTCAAACATTTCTGGTATATGAAAAACATGTTTTTCAATGGCAAAAATCAATGAATATTGTAAATGCACAAACAGTAATATCTCCACATTGCAAGGTGCAATTCTGAAATTTTTTGCTTTTTCCTGCTAATCCTAGCATGATAAAGAAGATTCAAAAAGAGTGAGATGCCAGCTCCTTTCATTCAGTCAGTAGCTTCAAACATTTCTGGACGTTTTTCAATGGCAAAAATTAATGAATATTGTAAATGCACAAACAGTAATATCTCCACATTGCAAGGTGCAATTCTGAAATTTTTTGCTTTTTCCTGTTAATCCTAGCATGATAAAGAAGATTCAAAGAGAGTGAGATGCCAGCTCCTTTCATTCAGTCAGTAGCTTCAAACATTTCTGGACGTTTTTCAATGGCAAAAATCAATGAATATTGTAAATGCACAAACAGTAATATCTCCACATTGCAAGGTGCAATTCAGAAATTTTTGGCTTTTTCCTGCTAATCCTAGCATGATAAAGAAGATTCAAAGAGAGTGAGATGCCAGCTCCTTTCATTCAGTCAGTAGCTTCAAACATTTCTGGTATATGAAAAACATGTTTTTCAATGGCAAAAATCAATGAATATTGTAAATGCACAAACAGTAATATCTCCACATTGCAAGGTGCAATTCTGAAATTTTTTGCTTTTTCCTGCTAATCCTAGCATGATAAAGAAGATTCAAAGAGAGTGAGATGCCAGCTCCTTTCATTCAGTCAGTAGCTTCAAACATTTCTGGTATATGAAAAACATGTTTTTCAATGGCAAAAATCAATGAATATTGTAAATGCACAAACAGTAATATCTCCACATTGCAAGGTGCAATTCTGAAATTTTTTGCTTTTTCCTGCTAATCCTAGCATGATAAAGAAGATTCAAAGAGAGTGAGATGCCAGCTCCTTTCATTCAGTCAGTAGCTTCAAACATTTCTGGTATATGAATAACATGATGTTTTTCAATGGCAAAAATCAATGAATATTGTAAATGCACAAACAGTAATATCTCCACATTGCAAGGTGCAATTCTGAAATTTTTTGCTTTTTCCTGCTAATCCTAGCATGATAAAGAAGATTCAAAGAGAGTGAGATGCCAGCTCCTTTCATTCAGTCAGTAGCTTCAAACATTTCTGGTATATGAATAACATGATGTTTTTCAATGGCAAAAATCAATGAATATTGTAAATGCACAAACAGTAATATCTCCACATTGCAAGGTGCAATTCTGAAATTTTTTGCTTTTTCCTGCTAATCCTAGCATGATAAAGAAGATTCAAAGAGAGTGAGATGCCAGCTCCTTTCATTCAGTCAGTAGCTTCAAACATTTCTGGACGTTTTTCAATGGCAAAAATCAATGAATATTGTAAATGCACAAACAGTAATATCTCCACATTGCAAGGTGCAATTCTGAAATTTTTTGCTTTTTCCTGCTAATCCTAGCATGATAAAGAAGATTCAAAGAGAGTGAGATGCCAGCTCCTTTCATTCCGTCAGTAGCTTCAAACATTTCTGGTATATGAAAAACATGTTTTTCAATGGCAAAAATCAATGAATATTGTAAATGCACAAACAGTAATATCTCCACATTGCAAGGTGCAATTCTGAAATTTTTTGCTTTTTCCTGCTAAACCTAGCATGATAAAGAAGATTCAAAGAGAGTGAGATGCCAGCTCCTTTCATTCAGTCAGTAGCTTCAAACATTTCTGGTATATGAAAAACATGTTTTTCAATGGCAAAAATCAATGAATATTGTAAATGCACAAACAGTAATATCTCCACATTGCAAGGTGCAATTCTGAAATTTTTTGCTTTTTCCTGCTAATCCTAGCATGATAAAGAAGACACAAAGAGAGTGAGATGCCAGCTCCTTTCATTCAGTCAGTAGCTTCAAACATTTCTGGACGTTTTTCAATGGCAAAAATCAATGAATATTGTAAATGCACAAACAGTAATATCTCCACATTGCAAGGTGCAATTCAGAAATTTTTGGCTTTTTCCTGCTAATCCTAGCATGATAAAGAAGATTCAAAGAGAGTGAGATGCCAGCTCCTTTCATTCAGTCAGTAGCTTCAAACATTTCTGGTATATGAAAAACATGTTTTTCAATGGCAAAAATCAATGAATATTGTAAATGCACAAACAGTAATATCTCCACATTGCAAGGTGCAATTCTGAAATTTTTTGCTTTTTCCTGCTAATCCTAGCATGATAAAGAAGATTCAAAGAGAGTGAGATGCCAGCTCCTTTCATTCAGTCAGTAGCTTCAAACATTTCTGGACGTTTTTCAATGGCAAAAATCAATGAATATTGTAAATGCACAAACAGTAATATCTCCACATTGCAAGGTGCAATTCTGAAATTTTTTGCTTTCTCCTGTTAATCCTAGCATGATAAAGAAGATTCAAAGAGAGTGAGATGCCAGCTCCTTTCATTCAGTCAGTAGCTTCAAACATTTCTGGTATATGAAAAACATGTTTTTCAATGGCAAAAATCAATGAATATTGTAAATGCACAAACAGTAATATCTCCACATTGCAAGGTGCAATTCTGAAATTTTTTGCTTTTTCCTGCTAATCCTAGCATGATAAAGAAGATTCAAAGAGAGTGAGATGCCAGCTCCTTTCATTCAGTCAGTAGCTTCAAACATTTCTGGACGTTTTTCAATGGCAAAAATCAATGAATATTGTAAATGCACAAACAGTAATATCTCCACATTGCAAGGTGCAATTCTGAAATTTTTTGCTTTTTCCTGTTAATCCTAGCATGATAAAGAAGATTCAAAGAGAGTGAGATGCCAGCTCCTTTCATTCAGTCAGTAGCTTCAAACATTTCTGGTATATGAAAAACATGTTTTTCAATGGCAAAAATCAATGAATATTGTAAATGCACAAACAGTAATATCTCCACATTGCAAGGTGCAATTCTGAAATTTTTTGCTTTTTCCTGCTAATCCTAGCATGATAAAGAAGATTCAAAGAGAGTGAGATGCCAGCTTCTTTCATTCAGTCAGTAGCTTCAAACATTTCTGGTATATGAAAAACATGTTTTTCAATGGCAAAAATCAATGAATATTGTAAATGCACAAACAGTAATATCTCCACATTGCAAGGTGCAATTCTGAAATTTTTTGCTTTTTCCTGTTAATCCTAGCATGATAAAGAAGATTCAAAGAGAGTGAGATGCCAGCTCCTTTCATTCAGTCAGTAGCTTCAAACATTTCTGGACGTTTTTCAATGGCAAAAATTAATGAATATTGTAAATGCACAAACAGTAATATCTCCACATTGCAAGGTGCAATTCTGAAATTTTTTGCTTTTTCCTGTTAATCCTAGCATGATAAAGAAGATTCAAAGAGAGTGAGATGCCAGCTCCTTTCATTCAGTCAGTAGCTTCAAACATTTCTGGTATATGAAAAACATGTTTTTCAATGGCAAAAATCAATGAATATTGTAAATGCACAAACAGTAATATCTCCACATTGCAAGGTGCAATTCTGAAATTTTTTGCTTTTTCCTGCTAATCCTAGCATGATAAAGAAGATTCAAAGAGCGTGAGATGCCAGCTCCTTTCATTCAGTCAGTAGCTTC
This sequence comes from Phyllobates terribilis, assembly GCF_046119375.1. Lineage (NCBI taxonomy): Eukaryota > Metazoa > Chordata > Amphibia > Anura > Dendrobatidae > Phyllobates > Phyllobates terribilis. The sequence goes on from NW_027367570.1 coordinate 13,345, forward strand.
AAACATTTCTGGATGTTTTTCAATGGCAAAAATCAATGAATATTGTAAATGCACAAACAGTAATATCTCCACATTGCAAGGTGCAATTCTGAAATTTTTTGCTTTTTCCTGTTAATCCTAGCATGATAAAGAAGATTCAAAGAGAGTGAGATGCCAGCTCCTTTCATTCAGTCAGTAGCTTCAAACATTTCTGGTATATGAAAAACGTTTTTCAATGGCAAAAATCAATGAATATTGTAAATGCACAAACAGTAATATCTCCACATTGCAAGGTGCAATTCAGAAATTTTTGGCTTTTTCCTGCTAATCCTAGCATGATAAAGAAGATTCAAAGAGAGTGAGATGCCAGCTCCTTTCATTCAGTCAGTAGCTTCAAACATTTCTGGTATATGAAAAACATGTTTTTCAATGGCAAAAATCAATGAATATTGTAAATGCACAAACAGTAATATCTCCACATTGCAAGGTGCAATTCTGAAATTTTTTGCATTTTCCTGCTAATCCTAGCATGATGAAGATTCAAAGAGAGTGAGATGCCAGCTCCTTTCATTCAGTCAGTAGCTTCAAACATTTCTGGATGTTTTTCAATGGCAAAAATCAATGAATATTGTAAATGCACAAACAGTAATATCTCCACATTGCAAGTGCAATTCTGAAATTTTTTGCTTTTTCCTGTTAATCCTAGCATGATAAAGAAGATTCAAAGAGAGTGAGATGCCAGCTCCTTTCATTCAGTCAGTAGCTTCAAACATTTCTGGTATATGAAAAACATGTTTTTCAATGGCAAAAATCAATGAATATTGTAAATGCACAAACAGTAATATCTCCACATTGCAAGGTGCAATTCAGAAATTTTTGGCTTTTTCCTGTTAATCCTAGCATGATAAAGAAGATTCAAAGAGAGTGAGATGCCAGCTCCTTTCATTCAGTCAGTAGCTTCAAACATTTCTGGTATATGAAAAACATGTTTTTCAATGGCAAAAATCAATGAATATTGTAAATGCACAAACAGTAATATCTCCACATTGCAAGGTGCAATTCTGAAATTTTTTGCTTTTTCCTGCTAATCCTAGCATGATAAAGAAGATTCAAAGAGAGTGAGATGCCAGCTCCTTTCATTCAGTCAGTAGCTTCAAACATTTCTGGACGTTTTTCAATGGCAAAAAACAATGAATATTGTAAATGCACAAACAGTAATATCTCCACATTGCAAGGTGCAATTCTGAAATTTTATGCTTTTTCCTGTTAATCCTAGCATGATAAAGAAGATTCAAAGAGAGTGAGATGCCAGCTCCTTTCATTCAGTCAGTAGCTTCAAACATTTCTGGTATATGAAAAACATGTTTTTCAATGGCAAAAATCAATGAATATTGTAAATGCACAAACAGTAATATCTCCACATTGCAAGGTGCAATTCTGAAATTTTTTGCTTTTTCCTGCTAATCCTAGCATGATAAAGAAGATTCAAAGAGAGTGAGATGCCAGCTTCTTTCATTCAGTCAGTAGCTTCAAACATTTCTGGTATATGAAAAACATGTTTTTCAATGGCAAAAATCAATGAATATTGTAAATGCACAAACAGTAATATCTCCACATTGCAAGGTGCAATTCTGAAATTTTTTGCTTTTTCCTGCTAATCCTAGCATGATAAAGAAGATTCAAAGAGAGTGAGATGCCAGCTCCTTTCATACAGTCAGTAGCTTCAAACATTTCTGGTATATGAATAACATGATGTTTTTCAATGGCAAAAATCAATGAATATTGTAAATGCACAAACAGTAATATCTCCACATTGCAAGGTGCAATTCTGAAATTTTTTGCTTTTTCCTGCTAATCCTAGCATGATAAAGAAGATTCATAGAGAGTGAGATGCCAGCTCCTTTCATTCAGTCAGTAGCTTCAAACATTTCTGGACGTTTTTCAATGGCAAAAATCAATGAATATTGTAAATGCACAAACAGTAATATCTCCACATTGCAAGGTGCAATTCTGAAATTTTTTGCTTTTTCCTGCTAATCCTAGCATGATAAAGAAGATTCAAAGAGAGTGAGATGCCAGCTCCTTTCATTCCGTCAGTAGCTTCAAACATTTCTGGTATATGAAAAACATGTTTTTCAATGGCAAAAATCAATGAATATTGTAAATGCACAAACAGTAATATCTCCACATTGCAAGGTGCAATTCTGAAATTTTTTGCTTTTTCCTGCTAATCCTAGCATGATAAAGAAGATTCAAAGAGAGTGAGATGCCAGCTCCTTTCATTCAGTCAGTAGCTTCAAACATTTCTGGACGTTTTTCAATGGCAAAAATTAATGAATATTGTAAATGCACAAACAGTAATATCTCCACATTGCAAGGTGCAATTCTGAAATTTTTTGCTTTTTCCTGTTAATCCTAGCATGATAAAGAAGATTCAAAGAGAGTGAGATGCCAGCTCCTTTCATTCAGTCAGTAGCTTCAAACATTTCTGGTATATGAAAAACATGTTTTTCAATGGCAAAAATCAATGAATATTGTAAATGCACAAACAGTAATATCTCCACATTGCAAGGTGCAATTCTGAAATTTTTTGCTTTTTCCTGCTAATCCTAGCATGATAAAGAAGATTCAAAGAGAGTGAGATGCCAGCTCCTTTCATTCAGTCAGTAGCTTCAAACATTTCTGGATGTTTTTCAATGGCAAAAATCAATGAATATTGTAAATGCACAAACAGTAATATCTCCACATTGCAAGGTGCAATTCTGAAATTTTTTGCTTTTTCCTGTTAATCCTAGCATGATAAAGAAGATTCAAAGAGAGTGAGATGCCAGCTCCTTTCATTCAGTCAGTAGCTTCAAACATTTCTGGTATATGAAAAACGTTTTTCAATGGCAAAAATCAATGAATATTGTAAATGCACAAACAGTAATATCTCCACATTGCAAGGTGCAATTCAGAAATTTTTGGCTTTTTCCTGCTAATCCTAGCATGATAAAGAAGATTCAAAGAGAGTGAGATGCCAGCTCCTTTCATTCAGTCAGTAGCTTCAAACATTTCTGGTATATGAAAAACATGTTTTTCAATGGCAAAAATCAATGAATATTGTAAATGCACAAACAGTAATATCTCCACATTGCAAGGTGCAATTCTGAAATTTTTTGCTTTTTCCTGCTAATCCTAGCATGATGAAGATTCAAAGAGGGGGAGATGCCAGCTCCTTTCATTCAGTCAGTAGCTTCAAACATTTCTGGATGTTTTTCAATGGTAAAAATCAATGAATATTGTAAATGCACAAACAGTAATATCTCCACATTGCAAGGTGCAATTCTGAAATTTTTTGCTTTTTCCTGTTAATCCTAGCATGATAAAGAAGATTCAAAGAGAGTGAGATGCCAGCTCCTTTCATTCAGTCAGTAGCTTCAAACATTTCTGGTATATGAAAAACATGTTTTTCAATGGCAAAAATCAATGAATATTGTAAATGCACAAACAGTAATATCTCCACATTGCAAGGTGCAATTCTGAAATTTTTGGCTTTTTCCTGCTAATCCTAGCATGATAAAGAAGATTCAAAGAGAGTGAGATGCTAGCTCCTTTCATTCAGTCAGTAGCTTCAAACATTTCTGGTATATGAAAAACATGTTTTTCAATGGCAAAAATCAATGAATATTGTAAATGCACAAACAGTAATATCTCCACATTGCAAGGTGCAATTCTGAATTTTTTTGCTTTTTCCTGCTAATCCTAGCATGATAAAGAAGATTCAAAGAGAGTGAGATGCCAGCTCCTTTCATTCAGTCAGTAGCTTCAAACATTTCTGGACATTTTTCAATGGCAAAAATCAATGAATATTGTAAATGCACAAACAGTAATATCTCCACATTGCAAGGTGCAATTCTGAAATTTTTTGCTTTTTCCTGTTAATCCTAGCATGATAAAGAAGATTCAAAGAGAGTGAGATGCCAGCTCCTTTCATTCAGTCAGTAGCTTCAAACATTTCTGGTATATGAAAAACATGTTTTTCAATGGCAAAAATCAATGAATATTGTAAATGCACAAACAGTAATATCTCCACATTGCAAGGTGCAATTCTGAAATTTTTTGCTTTTTCCTGTTAATCCTAGCATGATAAAGAAGATTCAAAGAGAGTCAGATGCCAGCTCCTTTCATTCAGTCAGTAGCTTCAAACATTTCTGGTATATGAAAAACATGTTTTTCAATGGCAAAAATCAATGAATATTGTAAATGCACAAACAGTAATATCTCCACATTGCAAGGTGCAATTCTGAAATTTTTTGCTTTTTCCTGCTAATCCTAGCATGATAAAGAAGATTCAAAGAGAGTGAGATGCCAGCTCCTTTCATTCAGTCAGTAGCTTCAAACATTTCTGGATGTTTTTCAATGGCAAAAATCAATGAATATTGTAAATGCACAAACAGTAATATCTCCACATTGCAAGGTGCAATTCTGAAATTTTTTGCTTTTTCCTGCTAATCCTAGCATGATAAAGAAGATTCAAAGAGAGTGAGATGCCAGCTCCTTTCATTCAGTCAGTAGCTTCAAACATTTCTGGACGTTTTTCAATGGCAAAAATCAATGAATATTGTAAATGCACAAACAGTAATATCTCCACATTGCAAGGTGCAATTCTGAAATTTTTTGCTTTTTCCTGTTAATCCTAGCATGATAAAGAAGATTCAAAGAGAGTGAGATGCCAGCTCCTTTCATTCAGTCAGTAGCTTCAAACATTTCTGGTATATGAAAAACATGTTTTTCAATGGCAAAAATCAATGAATATTGTAAATGCACAAACAGTAATATCTCCACATTGCAAGGTGCAATTCTGAAATTTTTTGCTTTTTCCTGCTAATCCTAGCATTATAAAGAAGATTCAAAGAGAGTGAGATGCCAGCTCCTTTCATTCAGTCAGTAGCTTCAAACATTTCTGGACGTTTTTCAATGGCAAAAATCAATGATTATTGTAAATGCACAGACAGTAATATCTCCACATTGCAAGGTGCAATTCAGAAATTTTTGGCTTTTTCCTGCTAATCCTAGCATGATAAAGAAGATTCAAAGAGAGTGAGATGCCAGCTCCTTTCATTCAGTCAGTAGCTTCAAACATTTCTGGTATATGAAAAACATGTTTTTCAATGGCAAAAATCAATGAATATTGTAAATGCACACAGTAATATCTCCACATTGCAAGGTGCAATTCTGAAATTTTTTGCTTTTTCCTGCTAATCCTAGCATGATAAAGAAGATTCAAAGAGAGTGAGATGCCAGCTCCTTTCATTCAGTCAGTAGCTTCAAACATTTCTGGACGTTTTTCAATGGCAAAAATCAATGAATATTGTAAATGCACAAACAGTAATATCTCCACATTGCAAGGTGCAATTCTGAATTTTTTTGCTTTTTCCTGTTAATCCTAGCATGATAAAGAAGATTCAAAGAGAGTGAGATGCCAGCTCCTTTCATTCAGTCAGTAGCTTCAAACATTTCTGGTATATGAAAAACATGTTTTTCAATGGCAAAAATCAATGAATATTGTAAATGCACAAACAGTAATATCTCCACATTGCAAGGTGCAATTCTGAAATTTTTTGCTTTTTCCTGCTAATCCTAGCATGATAAAGAAGATTCAAAGAGAGTGAGATGCCAGCTCCTTTCATTCAGTCAGTAGCTTCAAGCATTTCTGGTATATGAAAAACATGTTTTTCAATGGCAAAAATCAATGAATATTGTAAATGCACAAACAGTAATATCTCCACATTGCAAGGTGCAATTCTGAAATTTTTTGCTTTTTCCTGCTAATCCTAGCATGATAAAGAAGATTCAAAGGGAGTGAGATGCCAGCTCCTTTCATTCAGTCAGTAGCTTCAAACATTTCTGGACGTTTTTCAATGGCAAAAATCAATGAATATTGTAAATGCACAAACAGTAATATCTCCACATTGCAAGGTGCAATTCTGAAATTTTTTGCTTTTTCCTGCTAATCCTAGCATGATAAAGAAGATTCAAAGAGAGTGAGATGCCAGCTCCTTTCATTCAGTCAGTAGCTTCAAACATTTCTGGATGTTTTTCAATGGCAAAAATCAATGAATATTGTAAATGCACAAACAGTAATATCTCCACATTGCAAGGTGCAATTCTGAAATTTTTTGCTTTTTCCTGCTAATCCTAGCATGATAAAGAAGATTCAAAGAGAGTGAGATGCCAGCTCCTTTCATTCAGTCAGTAGCTTCAAACATTTCTGGACGTTTTTCAATGGCAAAAATCAATGAATATTGTAAATGCACAAACAGTAATATCTCCACATTGCAAGGTGCAATTCTGAAATTTTTTGCTTTTTCCTGTTAATCCTAGCATGATAAAGAAGATTCAAAGAGAGTGAGATGCCAGCTCCTTTCATTCAGTCAGTAGCTTCAAACATTTCTGGTATATGAAAAACATGTTTTTCAATGGCAAAAATCAATGAATATTGTAAATGCACAAACAGTAATATCTCCACATTGCAAGGTGCAATTCTGAAATTTTTTGCTTTTTCCTGCTAATCCTAGCATTATAAAGAAGATTCAAAGAGAGTGAGATGCCAGCTCCTTTCATTCAGTCAGTAGCTTCAAACATTTCTGGACGTTTTTCAATGGCAAAAATCAATGATTATTGTAAATGCACAGACAGTAATATCTCCACATTGCAAGGTGCAATTCAGAAATTTTTGGCTTTTTCCTGCTAATCCTAGCATGATAAAGAAGATTCAAAGAGAGTGAGATGCCAGCTCCTTTCATTCAGTCAGTAGCTTCAAACATTTCTGGTATATGAAAAACATGTTTTTCAATGGCAAAAATCAATGAATATTGTAAATGCACACAGTAATATCTCCACATTGCAAGGTGCAATTCTGAAATTTTTTGCTTTTTCCTGCTAATCCTAGCATGATAAAGAAGATTCAAAGAGAGTGAGATGCCAGCTCCTTTCATTCAGTCAGTAGCTTCAAACATTTCTGGACGTTTTTCAATGGCAAAAATCAATGAATATTGTAAATGCACAAACAGTAATATCTCCACATTGCAAGGTGCAATTCTGAATTTTTTTGCTTTTTCCTGTTAATCCTAGCATGATAAAGAAGATTCAAAGAGAGTGAGATGCCAGCTCCTTTCATTCAGTCAGTAGCTTCAAACATTTCTGGTATATGAAAAACATGTTTTTCAATGGCAAAAATCAATGAATATTGTAAATGCACAAACAGTAATATCTCCACATTGCAAGGTGCAATTCTGAAATTTTTTGCTTTTTCCTGCTAATCCTAGCATGATAAAGAAGATTCAAAGAGAGTGAGATGCCAGCTCCTTTCATTCAGTCAGTAGCTTCAAGCATTTCTGGTATATGAAAAACATGTTTTTCAATGGCAAAAATCAATGAATATTGTAAATGCACAAACAGTAATATCTCCACATTGCAAGGTGCAATTCTGAAATTTTTTGCTTTTTCCTGCTAATCCTAGCATGATAAAGAAGATTCAAAGGGAGTGAGATGCCAGCTCCTTTCATTCAGTCAGTAGCTTCAAACATTTCTGGACGTTTTTCAATGGCAAAAATCAATGAATATTGTAAATGCACAAACAGTAATATCTCCACATTGCAAGGTGCAATTCTGAAATTTTTTGCTTTTTCCTGTTAATCCTAGCATGATAAAGAAGATTCAAAGAGAGTGAGATGCCAGCTCCTTTCATTCAGTCAGTAGCTTCAAACATTTCTGGTATATGAAAAACATGTTTTTCAATGGCAAAAATCAATGAATATTGTAAATGCACAAACAGTAATATCTCCACATTGCAAGGTGCAATTCTGAAATTTTTTGCTTTTTCCTGCTAATCCTAGCATGATAAAGAAGATTCAAAGAGAGTGAGATGCCAGCTCCTTTCATTCAGTCAGTAGCTTCAAACATTTCTGGACGTTTTTCAATGGCAAAAATCAATGAATATTGTAAATGCACAAACAGTAATATCTCCACATTGCAAGGTGCAATTCAGAAATTTTTGGCTTTTTCCTGCTAATCCTAGCATGATAAAGATGATTCAAAGAGAGTGAGATGCCAGCTCCTTTCATTCAGTCAGTAGCTTCAAACATTTCTGGTATATGAAAAACATGTTTTTCAGTGGCAAAAATCAATGAATATTGTAAATGCACAAACAGTAATATCTCCACATTGCAAGGTGCAATTCTGAAATTTTTTGCTTTTTCCTGCTAATCCTAGCATGATAAAGAAGATTCAAAGAGAGTGAGATGCCAGCTCCTTTCATTCAGTCAGTAGCTTCAAACATTTCTGGACGTTTTTCAATGGCAAAAATCAATGAATATTGTAAATGCACAAACAGTAATATCTCCACATTGCAAGGTGCAATTCTGAAATTTTTTGCTTTTTCCTGTTAATCCTAGCATGATAAAGAAGATTCAAAGAGAGTGAGATGCCAGCTTCTTTCATTCAGTCAGTAGCTTCAAACATTTCTGGTATATGAAAAACATGTTTTTCAATGGCAAAAATCAATGAATATTGTAAATGCACAAACAGTAATATCTCCACATTGCAAGGTGCAATTCTGAAATTTTTTGCTTTTTCCTGCTAATCCTAGCATGATAAAGAAGATTCAAAGAGAGTGAGATGCCAGCTCCTTTCATTCAGTCAGTAGCTTCAAACATTTCTGGACGTTTTTCAATGGCAAAAATCAATGAATATTGTAAATGCACAAACAGTAATATCTCCACATTGCAAGGTGCAATTCTGAAATTTTTTGCTTTTTCCTGTTAATCCTAGCATGATAAAGAAGATTCAAAGAGAGTGAGATGCCAGCTCCTTTCATTCAGTCAGTAGCTTCAAACATTTCTGGTATATGAAAAACATGTTTTTCAATGGCAAAAATCAATGAATATTGTAAATGCACAAACAGTAATATCTCCACATTGCAAGGTGCAATTCTGAAATTTTTTGCTTTTTCCTGCTAATCCTAGCATGATAAAGAAGATTCAAAGAGAGTGAGATGCCAGCTCCTTTCATTCAGTCAGTAGCTTCAAACATTTCTGGACGTTTTTCAATGGCAAAAATCAATGAATATTGTAAATGCACAAACAGTAATATCTCCACATTGCAAGGTGCAATTCTGAAATTTTTTGCTTTTTCCTGTTAATCCTAGCATGATAAAGAAGATTCAAAGAGATTGAGATGCCAGCTCCTTTCATTCAGTCAGTAGCTTCAAACATTTCTGGTCTATGAAAAACATGTTTTTCAATGGCAAAAATCAATGAATATTGTAAATGCACAAACAGTAATATCTCCACATTGCAAGGGGCAATTCTGAAATTTTTTGCTTTTTCCTGCTAATCCTAGCATGATAAAGAAGATTCAAAGAGAGTGAGATGCCAGCTCCTTTCATTCAGTCAGTAGCTTCAAACATTTCTGGATGTTTTTCAATGGCAAAAATCAATGAATATTGTAAATGCACAAACAGTAATATCTCCACATTGCAAGGTGCAATTCAGAAATTTTTGGCTTTTTCCTGCTAATCCTAGCATGATAAAGAAGATTCAAAGAGAGTGAGATGCCAGCTCCGTTCATTCAGTCAGTAGCTTCAAACATTTCTGGTATATGAAAAACATGTTTTTCAATGGCAAAAATCAATGAATATTGTAAATGCACAAACAGTAATATCTCCACATTGCAAGGTGCAATTCTGAAATTTTTTGCTTTTTCCTGCTAATCCTAGCATGATAAAGAAGATTCAAAGAGAGTGAGATGCCAGCTCCTTTCATTCAGTCAGTAGCTTCAAACATTTCTGGACGTTTTTCAATGGCAAAAATCAATGAATATTGTAAATGCACAAACAGTAATATCTCCACATTGCAAGGTGCAATTCTGAAATTTTTTGCTTTTTCCTGCTAATCCTAGCATGATAAAGAAGATTCAAAGAGAGTGAGATGCCAGCTCCTTTCATTCAGTCAGTAGCTTCAAACATTTCTGGTATATGAAAAACATGTTTTTCAATGGCAAAAATCAATGAATATTGTAAATGCACAAACAGTAATATCTCCACATTGCAAGGTGCAATTCTGAAATTTTTTGCTTTTTCCTGCTAATCCTAGCATGATAAAGAAGATTCAAAGAGAGTGAGATGCCAGCTCCTTTCATTCAGTCAGTAGCTTCAAACATTTCTGGACGTTTTTCAATGGCAAAAATCAATGAATATTGTAAATGCACAAACAGTAATATCTCCACATTGCAAGGTGCAATTCAGAAATTTTTGGCTTTTTCCTGCTAATCCTAGCATGATAAAGAACATTCAAAGAGAGTGAGATGCCAGCTCCTTTCATTCAGTCAGTGGCTTCAAACATTTCTGGTATATGAAAAACATGTTTTTCAATGGCAAAAATCAATGAATATTGTAAATGCACAAACAGTAATATCTCCACATTGCAAGGTGCAATTCTGAAATTTTTTGCTTTTTCCTGCTAATCCTAGCATGATGAAGATTCAAAGAGGGGGAGATGCCAGCTCCTTTCATTCAGTCAGTAGCTTCAAACATTTCTGGATGTTTTTCAATGGTAAAAATCAATGAATATTGTAAATGCACAAACAGTAATATCTCCACATTGCAAGGTGCAATTCTGAAATTTTTTGCTTTTTCCTGTTAATCCTAGCATGATAAAGAAGATTCAAAGAGAGTGAGATGCCAGCTCCTTTCATTCAGTCAGTAGCTTCAAACATTTCTGGTATATGAAAAACATGTTTTTCAATGGCAAAAATCAATGAATATTGTAAATGCACAAACAGTAATATCTCCACATTGCAAGGTGCAATTTTGAAATTTTTGGCTTTTTCCTGCTAATCCTAGCATGATAAAGAAGATTCAAAGAGAGTGAGATGCTAGCTCCTTTCATTCAGTCAGTAGCTTCAAACATTTCTGGTATATGAAAAACATGTTTTTCAATGGCAAAAATCAATGAATATTGTAAATGCACAAACAGTAATATCTCCACATTGCAAGGTGCAATTCTGAATTTTTTTGCTTTTTCCTGCTAATCCTAGCATGATAAAGAAGATTCAAAGAGAGTGAGATGCCAGCTCCTTTCATTCAGTCAGTAGCTTCAAACATTTCTGGACATTTTTCAATGGCAAAAATCAATGAATATTGTAAATGCACAAACAGTAATATCTCCACATTGCAAGGTGCAATTCTGAAATTTTTTGCTTTTTCCTGTTAATCCTAGCATGATAAAGAAGATTCAAAGAGAGTGAGATGCCAGCTCCTTTCATTCAGTCAGTAGCTTCAAACATTTCTGGTATATGAAAAACATGTTTTTCAATGGCAAAAATCAATGAATATTGTAAATGCACAAACAGTAATATCTCCACATTGCAAGGTGCAATTCTGAAATTTTTTGCTTTTTCCTGTTAATCCTAGCATGATAAAGAAGATTCAAAGAGAGTCAGATGCCAGCTCCTTTCATTCAGTCAGTAGCTTCAAACATTTCTGGTATATGAAAAACATGTTTTTCAATGGCAAAAATCAATGAATATTGTAAATGCACAAACAGTAATATCTCCACATTGCAAGGTGCAATTCTGAAATTTTTTGCTTTTTCCTGCTAATCCTAGCATGATAAAGAAGATTCAAAGAGAGTGAGATGCCAGCTCCTTTCATTCAGTCAGTAGCTTCAAACATTTCTGGATGTTTTTCAATGGCAAAAATCAATGAATATTGTAAATGCACAAACAGTAATATCTCCACATTGCAAGGTGCAATTCTGAAATTTTTTGCTTTTTCCTGCTAATCCTAGCATGATAAAGAAGATTCAAAGAGAGTGAGATGCCAGCTCCTTTCATTCAGTCAGTAGCTTCAAACATTTCTGGACGTTTTTCAATGGCAAAAATCAATGAATATTGTAAATGCACAAACAGTAATATCTCCACATTGCAAGGTGCAATTCTGAAATTTTTTGCTTTTTCCTGTTAATCCTAGCATGATAAAGAAGATTCAAAGAGAGTGAGATGCCAGCTCCTTTCATTCAGTCAGTAGCTTCAAACATTTCTGGTATATGAAAAACATGTTTTTCAATGGCAAAAATCAATGAATATTGTAAATGCACAAACAGTAATATCTCCACATTGCAAGGTGCAATTCTGAAATTTTTTGCTTTTTCCTGCTAATCCTAGCATTATAAAGAAGATTCAAAGAGAGTGAGATGCCAGCTCCTTTCATTCAGTCAGTAGCTTCAAACATTTCTGGACGTTTTTCAATGGCAAAAATCAATGATTATTGTAAATGCACAGACAGTAATATCTCCACATTGCAAGGTGCAATTCAGAAATTTTTGGCTTTTTCCTGCTAATCCTAGCATGATAAAGAAGATTCAAAGAGAGTGAGATGCCAGCTCCTTTCATTCAGTCAGTAGCTTCAAACATTTCTGGTATATGAAAAACATGTTTTTCAATGGCAAAAATCAATGAATATTGTAAATGCACACAGTAATATCTCCACATTGCAAGGTGCAATTCTGAAATTTTTTGCTTTTTCCTGCTAATCCTAGCATGATAAAGAAGATTCAAAGAGAGTGAGATGCCAGCTCCTTTCATTCAGTCAGTAGCTTCAAACATTTCTGGACGTTTTTCAATGGCAAAAATCAATGAATATTGTAAATGCACAAACAGTAATATCTCCACATTGCAAGGTGCAATTCTGAAATTTTTTGCTTTTTCCTGTTAATCCTAGCATGATAAAGAAGATTCAAAGAGAGTGAGATGCCAGCTCCTTTCATTCAGTCAGTAGCTTCAAACATTTCTGGTATATGAAAAACATGTTTTTCAATGGCAAAAATCAATGAATATTGTAAATGCACAAACAGTAATATCTCCACATTGCAAGGTGCAATTCTGAAATTTTTTGCTTTTTCCTGCTAATCCTAGCATGATAAAGAAGATTCAAAGAGAGTGAGATGCCAGCTCCTTTCATTCAGTCAGTAGCTTCAAACATTTCTGGTATATGAAAAACATGTTTTTCAATGGCAAAAATCAATGAATATTGTAAATGCACAAACAGTAATATCTCCACATTGCAAGGTGCAATTCTGAAATTTTTTGCTTTTTCCTGCTAATCCTAGCATGATAAAGAAGATTCAAAGGGAGTGAGATGCCAGCTCCTTTCATTCAGTCAGTAGCTTCAAACATTTCTGGACGTTTTTCAATGGCAAAAATCAATGAATATTGTAAATGCACAAACAGTAATATCTCCACATTGCAAGGTGCAATTGTGAAATTTTTTGCTTTTTCCTGTTAATCCTAGCATGATAAAGAAGATTCAAAGAGAGTGAGATGCCAGCTCCTTTCATTCAGTCAGTAGCTTCAAACATTTCTGGTATATGAAAAACATGTTTTTCAATGGCAAAAATCAATGAATATTGTAAATGCACAAACAGTAATATCTCCACATTGCAAGGTGCAATTCTGAAATTTTTTGCTTTTTCCTGCTAATCCTAGCATGATAAAGAAGATTCAAAGGGAGTGAGATGCCAGCTCCTTTCATTCAGTCAGTAGCTTCAAACATTTCTGGACGTTTTTCAATGGCAAAAATCAATGAATATTGTAAATGCACAAACAGTAATATCTCCACATTGCAAGGTGCAATTCTGAAATTTTTTGCTTTTTCCTGTTAATCCTAGCATGATAAAGAAGATTCAAAGAGAGTGAGATGCCAGCTCCTTTCATTCAGTCAGTAGCTTCAAACATTTCTGGACGTTTTTCAATGGCAAAAATCAATGAATATTGTAAATGCACAAACAGTAATATCTCCACATTGCAAGGTGCAATTCAGAAATTTTTGGCTTTTTCCTGCTAATCCTAGCATGATAAAGAAGATTCAAAGAGAGTGAGATGCCAGCTCCTTTCATTCAGTCAGTAGCTTCAAACATTTCTGGTATATGAAAAACATGTTTTTCAATGGCAAAAATCAATGAATATTGTAAATGCACAAACAGTAATATCTCCACATTGCAAGGTGCAATTCTGAAATTTTTTGCTTTTTCCTGCTAATCCTAGCATGATAAAGAAGATTCAAAGAGAGTGAGATGCCAGCTCCTTTCATTCAGTCAGTAGCTTCAAACATTTCTGGACGTTTTTCAATGGCAAAAATCAATGAATATTGTAAATGCACAAACAGTAATATCTCCACATTGCAAGGTGCAATTCTGAAATTTTTTGCTTTTTCCTGTTAATCCTAGCATGATAAAGAAGATTCAAAGAGAGTGAGATGCCAGCTCCTTTCATTCAGTCAGTAGCTTCAAACATTTCTGGTATATGAAAAACATGTTTTTCAATGGCAAAAATCAATGAATATTGTAAATGCACAAACAGTAATATCTCCACATTGCAAGGTGCAATTCTGAAATTTTTTGCTTTTTCCTGCTAATCCTAGCATGATAAAGAAGATTCAAAGAGAGTGAGATGCCAGCTCCTTTCATTCAGTCAGTAGCTTCAAACATTTCTGGACGTTTTTCAATGGCAAAAATCAATGAATATTGTAAATGCACAAACAGTAATATCTCCACATTGCAAGGTGCAATTCTGAAATTTTTTGCTTTTTCCTGTTAATCCTAGCATGATAAAGAAGATTCAAAGAGAGTGAGATGCCAGCTCCTTTCATTCAGTCAGTAGCTTCAAACATTTCTGGTATATGAAAAACATGTTTTTCAATGGCAAAAATCAATGAATATTGTAAATGCACAAACAGTAATATCTCCACATTGCAAGGTGCAATTCTGAAATTTTTTGCTTTTTCCTGCTAATCCTAGCATGATAAAGAAGATTCAAAGAGAGTGAGATGCCAGCTCCTTTCATTCAGTCAGTAGCTTCAAACATTTCTGGACGTTTTTCAATGGCAAAAATCAATGAATATTGTAAATGCACAAACAGTAATATCTCCACATTGCAAGGTGCAATTCTGAAATTTTTTGCTTTTTCCTGTTAATCCTAGCATGATAAAGAAGATTCAAAGAGATTGAGATGCCAGCTCCTTTCATTCAGTCAGTAGCTTCAAACATTTCTGGTCTATGAAAAACATGTTTTTCAATGGCAAAAATCAATGAATATTGTAAATGCACAAACAGTAATATCTCCACATTGCAAGGGGCAATTCTGAAATTTTTTGCTTTTTCCTGCTAATCCTAGCATGATAAAGAAGATTCAAAGAGAGTGAGATGCCAGCTCCTTTCATTCAGTCAGTAGCTTCAAACATTTCTGGACGTTTTTCAATGGCAAAAATCAATGAATATTGTAAATGCACAAACAGTAATATCTCCACATTGCAAGGTGCAATTCAGAAATTTTTGGCTTTTTCCTGCTAATCCTAGCATGATAAAGAAGATTCAAAGAGAGTGAGATGCCAGCTCCGTTCATTCAGTCAGTAGCTTCAAACATTTCTGGTATATGAAAAACATGTTTTTCAATGGCAAAAATCAATGAATATTGTAAATGCACAAACAGTAATATCTCCACATTGCAAGGTGCAATTCTGAAATTTTTTGCTTTTTCCTGCTAATCCTAGCATGATAAAGAAGATTCAAAGAGAGTGAGATGCCAGCTCCTTTCATTCAGTCAGTAGCTTCAAACATTTCTGGACGTTTTTCAATGGCAAAAATCAATGAATATTGTAAATGCACAAACAGTAATATCTCCACATTGCAAGGTGCAATTCTGAAATTTTTTGCTTTTTCCTGCTAATCCTAGCATGATAAAGAAGATTCAAAGAGAGTGAGATGCCAGCTCCTTTCATTCAGTCAGTAGCTTCAAACATTTCTGGTATATGAAAAACATGTTTTTCAATGGCAAAAATCAATGAATATTGTAAATGCACAAACAGTAATATCTCCACATTGCAAGGTGCAATTCTGAAATTTTTTGCTTTTTCCTGCTAATCCTAGCATGATAAAGAAGATTCAAAGAGAGTGAGATGCCAGCTCCTTTCATTCAGTCAGTAGCTTCAAACATTTCTGGACGTTTTTCAATGGCAAAAATCAATGAATATTGTAAATGCACAAACAGTAATATCTCCACATTGCAAGGTGCAATTCAGAAATTTTTGGCTTTTTCCTGCTAATCCTAGCATGATAAAGAACATTCAAAGAGAGTGAGATGCCAGCTCCTTTCATTCAGTCAGTGGCTTCAAACATTTCTGGTATATGAAAAACATGTTTTTCAATGGCAAAAATCAATGAATATTGTAAATGCACAAACAGTAATATCTCCACATTGCAAGGTGCAATTCTGAAATTTTTTGCTTTTTCCTGCTAATCCTAGCATGATAAAGAAGATTCAAAGAGAGTGAGATGCCAGCTCCTTTCATTCAGTCAGTAGCTTCAAACATTTCTGGACGTTTTTCAATGGCAAAAATCAATGAATATTGTAAATGCACAAACAGTAATATCTCCACATTGCAAGGTGCAATTCTGAAATTTTTTGCTTTTTCCTGTTAATGCTAGCATGATAAAGAAGATTCAAAGAGAGTGAGATGCCAGCTCCTTTCATTCAGTCAGTAGCTTCAAACATTTCTGGTATATGAAAAACATGTTTTTCAATGGCAAAAATCAATGAATATTGTAAATGCACAAACAGTAATATCTCCACATTGCAAGGTGCAATTCTGAAATTTTTTGCTTTTTCCTGCTAATCCTAGCATGATAAAGAAGATTCAACGAGAGTGAGATGCCAGCTCCTTTCATTCAGTCAGTAGCTTCAAACATTTCTGGACGTTTTTCAATGGCAAAAATCAATGAATATTGTAAATGCACAAACAGTAATATCTCCACATTGCAAGGTGCAATTCTGAAATTTTTTGCTTTTTCCTGTTAATCCTAGCATGATAAAGAAGATTCAAAGAGAGTGAGATGCCAGCTCCTTTCATTCAGTCAGTAGCTTCAAACATTTCTGGTATATGAAAAACATGTTTTTCAATGGCAAAAATCTATGAATATTGTAAATGCACAAACAGTAATATCTCCACATTGCAAGGTGCAATTCTGAAATTTTTTGCTTTTTCCTGCTAATCCTAGCATGATAAAGAAGATTCAAAGAGAGTGAGATGCCAGCTCCTTTCATTCAGTCAGTAGCTTCAAACATTTCTGGTATATGAAAAACATGTTTTTCAATGGCAAAAATCAATGAATATTGTAAATGCACAAACAGTAATATCTCCACATTGCAAGGTGCAATTCTGAAATTTTTTGCTTTTTCCTGCTAATCCTAGCATGATAAAGAAGATTCAAAGAGAGTGAGATGCCAGTTCCTTTCATTCAGTCAGTAGCTTCAAACATTTCTGGTATATGAATAACATGATGTTTTTCAATGGCAAAAATCAATGAATATTGTAAATGCACAAACAGTAATATCTCCACATTGCAAGGTGCAATTCTGAAATTTTTTGCTTTTTCCTGCTAATCCTAGCATGATAAAGAAGATTCAAAGAGAGTGAGATGCCAGCTCCTTTCATTCAGTCAGTAGCTTCAAACATTTCTGGACGTTTTTCAATGGCAAAAATCAATGAATATTGTAAATGCACAAACAGTAATATCTCCACATTGCAAGGTGCAATTCTGAAATTTTTTGCTTTTTCCTGCTAATCCTAGCATGATAAAGAAGATTCAAAGAGAGTGAGATGCAAGCTCCTTTCATTCCGTCAGTAGCTTCAAACATTTCTGGTATATGAAAAACATGTTTTTCAATGGCAAAAATCAATGAATATTGTAAATGCACAAACAGTAATATCTCCACATTGCAAGGTGCAATTCTGAAATTTTTTGCTTTTTCCTGCAAATCCTAGCATGATAAAGAAGATTCAAAGAGAGTGAGATGCCAGCTCCTTTCATTCAGTCAGTAGCTTCAAACATTTCTGGACGTTTTTCAATGGCAAAAATTAATGAATATTGTAAATGCACAAACAGTAATATCTCCACATTGCAAGATGCAATTCTGAAATTTTTTGCTTTTTCCTGTTAATCCTAGCATGATAAAGAAGATTCAAAGAGAGTGAGATGCCAGCTCCTTTCATTCAGTCAGTAGCTTCAAACATTTCTGGTATATGAAAAACATGTTTTTCAATGGCAAAAATCAATGAATATTGTAAATGCACAAACAGTAATATCTCCACATTGCAAGGTGCAATTCTGAAATTTTTTGCTTTTTCCTGCTAATCCTAGCATGATAAAGAAGATTCAAAGAGAGTGAGATGCCAGCTCCTTTCATTCAGTCAGTAGCTTCAAACATTTCTGGACGTTTTTCAATGGCAAAAATCAATGAATATTGTAAATGCACAAACAGTAATATCTCCACATTGCAAGGTGCAATTCAGAAATTTTTGGCTTTTTCCTGCTAATCCTAGCATGATAAAGAAGATTCAAAGAGAGTGAGATGCCAGCTCCTTTCATTCAGTCAGTAGCTTCAAACATTTCTGGTATATGAAAAACATGTTTTTCAATGGCAAAAATCAATGAATATTGTAAATGCACAAACAGTAATATCTCCACATTGCAAGGTGCAATTCTGAAATTTTTTGCTTTTTCCTGCTAATCCTAGCATGATAAAGAAGATTCAAAGAGAGTGAGATGCCAGCTCCTTTCATTCAGTCAGTAGCTTCAAACATTTCTGGACGTTTTTCAATGGCAAAAATCAATGAATATTGTAAATGCACAAACAGTAATATCTCCACATTGCAAGGTGCAATTCTGAAATTTTTTGCTTTTTCCTGTTAATCCTAGCATGATAAAGAAGATTCAAAGAGAGTGAGATGCCAGCTCCTTTCATTCAGTCAGTAGCTTCAAACATTTCTGGTATATGAAAAACATGTTTTTCAATGGCAAAAATCAATGAATATTGTAAATGCACAAACAGTAATATCTCCACATTGCAAGGTGCAATTCTGAAATTTTTTGCTTTTTCCTGCTAATCCTAGCATGATAAAGAAGATTCAAAGAGAGTGAGATGCCAGCTCCTTTCATTCAGTCAGTAGCTTCAAACATTTCTGGTATATGAAAAACATGTTTTTCAATGGCAAAAATCAATGAATATTGTAAATGCACAAACAGTAATATCTCCACATTGCAAGGTGCAATTCTGAAATTTTTTGCTTTTTCCTGCTAATTCTAGCATGATAAAGAAGATTCAAAGAGAGTGAGATGCCAGCTCCTTTCATTCAGTCAGTAGCTTCAAACATTTCTGGTATATGAAAAACATGTTTTTCAATGGCAAAAATCAATGAATATTGTAAATGCACAAACAGTAATATCTCCACATTGCAAGGTGCAATTCTGAAATTTTTTGCTTTTTCCTGCTAATCCTAGCATGATAAAGAACATTCAAAGAGAGTGAGATGCCAGCTCCTTTCATTCAGTCAGTAGCTTCAAACATTTCTGGACGTTTTTCAAGGGCAAAAATCAATGAATATTGTAAATGCACAAACAGTAATATCTCCACATTGCAAGGTGCAATTCTGAAATTTTTTGCTTTTTCCTGTTAATCCTAGCATGATAAAGAAGATTCAAAGAGAGTGAGATGCCAGCTCCTTTCATTCAGTCAGTAGCTTCAAACATTTCTGGTATATGAAAAACATGTTTTTCAATGGCAAAAATCAATGAATATTGTAAATGCACAAACAGTAATATCTCCACATTGCAAGGTGCAATTCTGAAATTTTTTGCTTTTTCCTGCTAATCCTAGCATGATAAAGAAGATTCAAAGAGAGTGAGATGCCAGCTCCTTTCATTCAGTCAGAAGCTTCAAACATTTCTGGACGTTTTTCAATGGCAAAAATCGATGAATATTGTAAATGCACAAACAGTAATATCTCCACATTGCAAGGTGCAATTCTGAAATTTTTTGCTTTTTCCTGTTAATCCTAGCATGATAAAGAAAATTCAAAGAGAGTGAGATGCCAGCTCCTTTCATTCAGTCAGTAGCTTCAAACATTTCTGGTATATGAAAAACATGTTTTTCAATGGCAAAAATCAATGAATATTGTAAATGCACAAACAGTAATATCTCCACATTGCAAGGTGCAATTCTGAAATTTTTTGCTTTTTCCTGCTAATCCTAGCATGATAAAGAAGATTCAAAGAGAGTGAGATGCCAGCTCCTTTCATTCAGTCAGTAGCTTCAAACATTTCTGGACGTTTTTCAATGGCAAAAATCAATGAATATTGTAAATGCACAAACAGTAATATCTCCACATTGCAAGGTGCAATTCTGAAATTTTTTGCTTTTTCCTGTTAATCCTAGCATGATAAAGAAGATTCAAAGAGAGTGAGATGCCAGCTCCTTTCATTCAGTCAGTAGCTTCAAACATTTCTGGTATATGAAAAACATGTTTTTCAATGGCAAAAATCAATGAATATTGTAAATGCACAAACAGTAATATCTCCACATTGCAAGGTGCAATTCTGAAATTTTTTGCTTTTTCCTGCTAATCCTAGCATGATAAAGAAGATTCAAAGAGAGTGAGATGCCAGCTCCTTTCATTCAGTCAGTAGCTTCAAACATTTCTGGACGTTTTTCAATGGCAAAAATCAATGAATATTGTAAATGCACAAACAGTAATATCTCCACATTGCAAGGTGCAATTCAGAAATTTTTGGCTTTTTCCTGCTAATCCTAGCATGATAAAGAAGATTCAAAGAGAGTGAGATGCCAGCTCCTTTCATTCAGTCAGTAGCTTCAAACATTTCTGGTATATGAAAAACATGTTTTTCAATGGCAAAAATCAATGAATATTGTAAATGCACAAACAGTAATATCTCCACATTGCAAGGTGCAATTCTAAAATTTTTTGCTTTTTCCTGCTAATCCTAGCGTGATAATGAAGATTCAAAGAGAGTGAGATGCCAGCTCCTTTCATTCAGTCAGTAGCTTCAAACATTTCTGGACGTTTTTCAATGGCAAAAATCAATGAATATTGTAAATGCACAAACAGTAATATCTCCACATTGCAAGGTGCAATTCTGAAATTTTTTGCTTTTTCCTGTTAATCCTAGCATGATAAAGAAGATTCAAAGAGAGTGAGATGCCAGCTCCTTTCATTCAGTCAGTAGCTTCAAACATTTCTGGTATATGAAAAACATGTTTTTCAATGGCAAAAATCAATGAATATTGTAAATGCACAAACAGTAATATCTCCACATTGCAAGGTGCAATTCTGAAATTTTTTGCTTTTTCCTGCTAATCCTAGCATGATAAAGAAGATTCAAAGAGAGTGAGATGCCAGCTCCTTTCATTCAGTCAGTAGCTTCAAACATTTCTGGACGTTTTTCAATGGCAAAAATCAATGAATATTGTAAATGCACAAACAGTAATATCTCCACATTGCAAGGTGTAATTCTGAAATTTTTTGCTTTTTCCTGCTAATCCTAGCATGATAAAGAAGATTCAAAGAGAGTGAGATGCCAGCTCCTTTCATTCAGTCAGTAGCTTCAAACATTTCTGGTATATGAAAAACATGTTTTTCAATGGCAAAAATCAATGAATATTGTAAATGCACAAACAGTAATCTCTACACATTGCAAGGTGCAATTCTGAAATTTTTTGCTTTTTCCTGCTAATCCTAGCATGATAAAGAAGATTCAAAGAGAGTGAGATGACAGCTCCTTTCATTCAGTCAGTAGCTTCAAACATTTCTGGTATATGAATAACATGATGTTTTTCAATGGCAAAAATCAATGAATATTGTAAATGCACAAACAGTAATATCTCCACATTGCAAGGTGCAATTCTGAAATTTTTTGCTTTTTCCTGCTAATCCTAGCATGATAAAGAAGATTCAAAGAGAGTGAGATGCCAGCTCCTTTCATTCAGTCAGTAGCTTCAAACATTTCTGGACGTTTTTCAATGGCAAAAATCAATGAATATTGTAAATGCGCAAACAGTAATATCTCCACATTGCAAGGTGCAATTCTGAAATTTTTTGCTTTTTCCTGCTAATCCTAGCATGATAAAGAAGATTCAAAGAGAGTGAGATGCCAGCTCCTTTCATTCCGTCAGTAGCTTCAAACATTTCTGGTATATGAAAAACATGTTTTTCAATGGCAAAAATCAATGAATATTGTAAATGCACAAACAGTAATATCTCCACATTGCAAGGTGCAATTCTGAATTTTTTTGCTTTTTCCTGCTAATCCTAGCATGATAAAGAAGATTCAAAGAGAGTGAGATGCCAGCTCCTTTCATTCAGTCAGTAGCTTCAAACATTTCTGGACGTTTTTCAATGGCAAAAATCAATGAATATTGTAAATGCACAAACAGTAATATCTCCACATTGCAAGGTGCAATTCTGAAATTTTTTGCTTTTTCCTGTTAATCCTAGCATGATAAAGAAGATTCAAAGAGAGTGAGATGCCAGCTCCTTTCATTCAGTCAGTAGCTTCAAACATTTCTGGTATATGAAAAACATGTTTTTCAATGGCAAAAATCAATGAATATTGTAAATGCACAAACAGTAATATCTCCACATTGCAAGGTGCAATTCTGAAATTTTTTGCTTTTTCCTGCTAATCCTAGCATGATAAAGAAGATTCAAAGAGAGTGAGATGCCAGCTCCTTTCATTCAGTCAGAAGCTTCAAACATTTCTGGACGTTTTTCAATGGCAAAAATCAATGAATATTGTAAATGCACAAACAGTAATATCTCCACATTGCAAGGTGCAATTCTGAAATTTTTTGCTTTTTCCTGTTAATCCTAGCATGATAAAGAAGATTCAAAGAGAGTGAGATGCCAGCTCCTTTCATTCAGTCAGTAGCTTCAAACATTTCTGGTATATGAAAAACATGTTTTTCAATGGCAAAAATCAATGAATATTGTAAATGCACAAACAGTAATATCTCCACATTGCAAGGTGCAATTCTGAAATTTTTTGCTTTTTCCTGCTAATCCTAGCATGATAAAGAAGATTCAAAGAGAGTGAGATGCCAGCTCCTTTCATTCAGTCAGTAGCTTCAAACATTTCTGGACGTTTTTCAATGGCAAAAATCAATGAATATTGTAAATGCACAAACAGTAATATCTCCACATTGCAAGGTGCAATTCTGAAATTTTTTGCTTTTTCCTGTTAATCCTAGCATGATAAAGAAGATTCAAAGAGAGTGAGATGCCAGCTCCTTTCATTCAGTCAGTAGCTTCAAACATTTCTGGTATATGAAAAACATGTTTTTCAATGGCAAAAATCAATGAATATTGTAAATGCACAAACAGTAATATCTCCACATTGCAAGGTGCAATTCTGAAATTTTTTGCTTTTTCCTGCTAATCCTAGCATGATAAAGAAGATTCAAAGAGAGTGAGATGCCAGCTCCTTTCATTCAGTTAGAAGCTTCAAACATTTCTGGACGTTTTTCAATGGCAAAAATCAATGAATATTGTAAATGCACAAACAGTAATATCTCCACATTGCAAGGTGCAATTCTGAAATTTTTTGCTTTTTCCTGTTAATCCTAGCATGATAAAGAAGATTCAAAGAGAGTGAGATGCCAGCTCCTTTCATTCAGTCAGTAGCTTCAAACATTTCTGGTATATGAAAAACATGTTTTTCAATGGCAAAAATCAATGAATATTGTAAATGCACAAACAGTAATATCTCCACATTGCAAGGTGCAATTCTGAAATTTTTTGCTTTTTCCTGCTAATCCTAGCATGATAAAGAAGATTCAAAGAGAGTGAGATGCCAGCTCCTTTCATTCAGTCAGTAGCTTCAAACATTTCTGGACGTTTTTCAATGGCAAAAATCAATGAATATTGTAAATGCACAAACAGTAATATCTCCACATTGCAAGGTGCAATTCTGAAATTTTTTGCTTTTTCCTGTTAATCCTAGCATGATAAAGAAGATTCAAAGAGAGTGAGATGCCAGCTCCTTTCATTCAGTCAGTAGCTTCAAACATTTCTGGTATATGAAAAACATGTTTTTCAATGGCAAAAATCAATGAATATTGTAAATGCACAAACAGTAATATCTCCACATTGCAAGGTGCAATTCTGAAATTTTTTGCTTTTTCCTGCTAATCCTAGCATGATAAAGAAGATTCAAAGAGAGTGAGATGCCAGCTCCTTTCATTCAGTCAGTAGCTTCAAACATTTCTGGACGTTTTTCAATGGCAAAAATCAATGAATATTGTAAATGCACAAACAGTAATATCTCCACATTGCAAGGTGCAATTCAGAAATTTTTGGCTTTTTCCTGCTAATCCTAGCATGATAAAGAAGATTCAAAGAGAGTGAGATGCCAGCTCCTTTCATTCAGTCAGTAGCTTCAAACATTTCTGGTATATGAAAAACATGTTTTTCAATGGCAAAAATCAATGAATATTGTAAATGCACAAACAGTAATATCTCCACATTGCAAGGTGCAATTCTGAAATTTTTTGCTTTTTCCTGCTAATCCTAGCGTGATAATGAAGATTCAAAGAGAGTGAGATGCCAGCTCCTTTCATTCAGTCAGTAGCTTCAAACATTTCTGGACGTTTTTCAATGGCAAAAATCAATGAATATTGTAAATGCACAAACAGTAATATCTCCACATTGCAAGGTGCAATTCTGAAATTTTTTGCTTTTTCCTGTTAATCCTAGCATGATAAAGAAGATTCAAAGAGAGTGAGATGCCAGCTCCTTTCATTCAGTCAGTAGCTTCAAACATTTCTGGTATATGAAAAACATGTTTTTCAATGGCAAAAATCAATGAATATTGTAAATGCACAAACAGTAATATCTCCACATTGCAAGGTGCAATTCTGAAATTTTTTGCTTTTTCCTGCTAATCCTAGCATGATAAAGAAGATTCAAAGAGAGTGAGATGCCAGCTCCTTTCATTCAGTCAGTAGCTTCAAACATTTCTGGACGTTTTTCAATGGCAAAAATCAATGAATATTGTAAATGCACAAACAGTAATATCTCCACATTGCAAGGTGTAATTCTGAAATTTTTTGCTTTTTCCTGCTAATCCTAGCATGATAAAGAAGATTCAAAGAGAGTGAGATGCCAGCTCCTTTCATTCAGTCAGTAGCTTCAAACATTTCTGGTATATGAAAAACATGTTTTTCAATGGCAAAAATCAATGAATATTGTAAATGCACAAACAGTAATATCTCCACATTGCAAGGTGCAATTCTGAAATTTTTTGCTTTTTCCTGCTAATCCTAGCATGATAAAGAAGATTCAAAGAGAGTGAGATGACAGCTCCTTTCATTCAGTCAGTAGCTTCAAACATTTCTGGTATATGAATAACATGATGTTTTTCAATGGCAAAAATCAATGAATATTGTAAATGCACAAACAGTAATATCTCCACATTGCAAGGTGCAATTCTGAAATTTTTTGCTTTTTCCTGCTAATCCTAGCATGATAAAGAAGATTCAAAGAGAGTGAGATGCCAGCTCCTTTCATTCAGTCAGCAGCTTCAAACATTTCTGGACGTTTTTCAATGGCAAAAATCAATGAATATTGTAAATGCACAAACAGTAATATCTCCACATTGCAAGGTGCAATTCTGAAATTTTTTGCTTTTTCCTGCTAATCCTAGCATGATAAAGAAGATTCAAAGAGAGTGAGATGCCAGCTCCTTTCATTCCGTCAGTAGCTTCAAACATTTCTGGTATATGAAAAACATGTTTTTCAATGGCAAAAATCAATGAATATTGTAAATGCACAAACAGTAATATCTCCACATTGCAAGGTGCAATTCTGAATTTTTTTGCTTTTTCCTGCTAATCCTAGCATGATAAAGAAGATTCAAAGAGAGTGAGATGCCAGCTCCTTTCATTCAGTCAGTAGCTTCAAACATTTCTGGACGTTTTTCAATGGCAAAAATCAATGAATATTGTAAATGCACAAACAGTAATATCTCCACATTGCAAGGTGCAATTCTGAAATTTTTTGCTTTTTCCTGTTAATCCTAGCATGATAAAGAAGATTCAAAGAGAGTGAGATGCCAGCTCCTTTCATTCAGTCAGTAGCTTCAAACATTTCTGGTATATGAAAAACATGTTTTTCAATGGCAAAAATCAATGAATATTGTAAATGCACAAACAGTAATATCTCCACATTGCAAGGTGCAATTCTGAAATTTTTTGCTTTTTCCTGCTAATCCTAGCATGATAAAGAAGATTCAAAGTGAGTGAGATGCCAGCTCCTTTCATTCAGTCAGTAGCTTCAAACATTTCTGGACGTTTTTCAATGGCAAAAATCAATGAATATTGTAAATGCACAAACAGTAATATCTCCACATTGCAAGGTGCAATTCTGAAATTTTTTGCTTTTTCCTGTTAATCCTAGCATGATAAAGAAGATTCAAAGAGAGTGAGATGCCAGCTCCTTTCATTCAGTCAGTAGCTTCAAACATTTCTGGTATATGAAAAACATGTTTTTCAATGGCAAAAATCAATGAATATTGTAAATGCACAAACAGTAATATCTCCACATTGCAAGGTGCAATTCTGAAATTTTTTGCTTTTTCCTGCTAATCCTAGCATGATAAAGAAGATTCAAAGAGAGTGAGATGCCAGCTCCTTTCATTCAGTCAGTAGCTTCAAACATTTCTGGACGTTTTTCAATGGCAAAAATCAATGAATATTGTAAATGCACAAACAGTAATATCTCCACATTGCAAGGTGCAATTCTGAAATTTTTTGCTTTTTCCTGTTAATCCTAGCATGATAAAGAAGATTCAAAGAGAGTGAGATGCCAGCTCCTTTCATTCAGTCAGTAGCTTCAAACATTTCTGGTATATGAAAAACATGTTTTTCAATGGCAAAAATCAATGAATATTGTAAATGCACAAACAGTAATATCTCCACATTGCAAGGTGCAATTCTGAAATTTTTTGCTTTTTCCTGCTAATCCTAGCATGATAAAGAAGATTCAAAGAGAGTGAGATGCCAGCTCCTTTCATTCAGTCAGTAGCTTCAAACATTTCTGGACGTTTTTCAATGGCAAAAATCAATGAATATTGTAAATGCACAAACAGTAATATCTCCACATTGCAAGGTGCAATTCTGAAATTTTTTGCTTTTTCCTGTTAATCCTAGCATGATAAAGAAGATTCAAAGAGAGTGAGATGCCAGCTCCTTTCATTCAGTCAGTAGCTTCAAACATTTCTGGTATATGAAAAACATGTTTTTCAATGGCAAAAATCAATGAATATTGTAAATGCACAAACAGTAATATCTCCACATTGCAAGGTGCAATTCTGAAATTTTTTGCTTTTTCCTGCTAATCCTAGCTTGATAAAGAAGATTCAAAGAGAGTGAGATGCCAGCTCCTTTCATTCAGTCAGTAGCTTCAAACATTTCTGGACGTTTTTCAATGGCAAAAATCAATGAATATTGTAAATGCACAAACAGTAATATCTCCACATTGCAAGGTGCAATTCAGAAATTTTTGGCTTTTTCCTGCTAATCCTAGCATGATAAAGAAGATTCAAAGAGAGTGAGATGCCAGCTCCTTTCATTCAGTCAGTAGCTTCAAAAATTTCTGGTATATGAAAAACATGTTTTTCAATGCAAAAATCAATGAATATTGTAAATGCACAAACAGTAGTATCTCCACATTGCAAGGTGCAATTCTGAAATTTTTTGCTTTTTCCTGCTAATCCTAGCATGATAAAGAAGATTCAAAGAGAGTGAGATGCCAGCTCCTTTCATTCAGTCAGTAGCTTCAAACATTTCTGGACGTTTTTCAATGGCAAAAATCAATGAATATTGTAAATGCACAAACAGTAATATCTCCACATTGCAAGGTGCAATTCTGAAATTTTTTGCTTTTTCCTGTTAATCCTAGCATGATAAAGAAGATTCAAAGAGAGTGAGATGCCAGCTCCTTTCATTCAGTCAGTAGCTTCAAACATTTCTGGTATATGAAAAACATGTTTTTCAATGGCAAAAATCAATGAATATTATAAATGCACAAACAGTAATATCTCCACATTGCAAGGTGCAATTCTGAAATTTTTTGCTTTTTCCAGCTAATCCTAGCATGATAAAGAAGATTCAAAGAGAGAGAGATGCCAGCTCCTTTCATTCAGTCAGTAGCTTCAAACATTTCTGGACGTTTTTCAATGGCAAAAATCAATGAATATTGTAAATGCACAAACAGTAATATCTCCACATTGCAAGGTGCAATTCTGAAATTTTTTGCTTTTTCCTGTTAATCCTAGCATGATAAAGAAGATTCAAAGAGAGTGAGATGCCAGCTCCTTTCATTCAGTCAGTAGCTTCAAACATTTCTGGTATATGAAAAACATGTTTTTCAATGGCAAAAATCAATGAATATTGTAAATGCACAAACAGTAATATCTCCACATTGCAAGGTGCAATTCTGAAATTTTTTGCTTTTTCCTGCTAATCCTAGCATGATAAAGAAGATTCAAAGAGAGTGAGATGCCAGCTCCTTTCATTCAGTCAGTAGCTTCAAACATTTCTGGTATATGAAAAACATGTTTTTCAATGGCAAAAATCAATGAATATTGTAAATGCACAAACAGTAATATCTCCACATTGCAAGGTGCAATTCTGAAATTTTTTGTTTTTTCCTGCTAATCCTAGCATGATAAAGAAGATTCAAAGAGAGTGAGATGACAGCTCCTTTCATTCAGTCAGTAGCTTCAAACATTTCTGGTATATGAATAACATGATGTTTTTCAATGGCAAAAATCAATGAATATTGTAAATGCACAAACAGTAATATCTCCACATTGCAAGGTGCAATTCTGAAATTTTTTGCTTTTTCCTGCTAATCCTAGCATGATAAAGAAGATTCAAAGAGAGTGAGATGCCAGCTCCTTTCATTCAGTCAGTAGCTTCAAACATTTCTGGACGTTTTTCAATGACAAAAATCAATGAATATTGTAAATGCACAAACAGTAATATCTCCACATTGCAAGGTGCAATTCTGAAATTTTTTGCTTTTTCCTGCTAATCCTAGCATGATAAAGAAGATTCAAAGAGAGTGAGATGCCAGCTCCTTTCATTCCGTCAGTAGCTTCAAACATTTCTGGTATATGAAAAACATGTTTTTCAATGGCAAAAATCAATGAATATTGTAAATGCACAAACAGTAATATCTCCACATTGCAAGGTGCAATTCTGAAATTTTTTGCTTTTTCCTGCTAATCCTAGCATGATAAAGAAGATTCAAAGAGAGTGAGATGCCAGCTCCTTTCATTCAGTCAGTAGCTTCAAACATTTCTGGACGTTTTTCAATGGCAAAAATCAATGAATATTGTAAATGCACAAACAGTAATATCTCCACATTGCAAGGTGCAATTCTGAAATTTTTTGCTTTTTCCTGCTAATCCTAGCATGATAAAGAAGATTCAAAGAGAGTGAGATGCCAGTTCCTTTCATTCAGTTAGTAGCTTCAAACATTTCTGGTATATGAAAAACATGTTTTTCAATGGCAAAAATCAATGAATATTGTAAATGCACAAACAGTAATATCTCCACATTGCAAGGTGCAATTCTGAAATTTTTTGCTTTTTCCTGCTAATCCTAGCATGATAAAGAAGATTCAAAGAGAGTGAGATGCCAGCTCCTTTCATTCAGTCAGTAGCTTCAAACATTTCTGGACGTTTTTCAATGGCAAAAATCAATGAATATTGTAAATGCACAAACAGTAATATCTCCACATTGCAAGGTGCAATTCTGAAATTTTTTGCTTTTTCCTGTTAATCCTAGCATGATAAAGAAGATTCAAAGAGAGTGAGATGCCAGCTCCTTTCATTCAGTCAGTAGCTTCAAACATTTCTGGTATATGAAAAACATGTTTTTCAATGGCAAAAATCAATGAATATTGTAAATGCACAAACAGTAATATCTCCACATTGCAAGGTGCAATTCTGAAATTTTTTGCTTTTTCCTGCTAATCCTAGCATGATAAAGAAGATTCAAAGAGAGTGAGATGCCAGCTCCTTTCATTCAGTCAGTAGCTTCAAACATTTCTGGTTTATGAAAAACATGTTTTTCAATGGCAAAAATCAATGAATATTGTAAATGCACAAACAGTAATATCTCCACATTGCAAGGTGCAATTCTGAAATTTTTTGCTTTTTCCTGCTAATCCTAGCATGATAAAGAAGATTCAAAGAGAGTGAGATGCCAGCTCCTTTCATTCAGTCAGTAGCTTCAAACATTTCTGGTATATGAATAACATGATGTTTTTCAATGGCAAAAATCAATGAATATTGTAAATGCACAAACAGTAATATCTCCACATTGCAAGGTGCAATTCTGAAATTTTTTGCTTTTTCCTGCTAATCCTAGCATGATAAAGAAGATTCAAAGAGAGTGAGATGCCAGCTCCTTTCATTCAGTCAGTAGCTTCAAACATTTCTGGACGTTTTTCAATGGCAAAAATCAATGAATATTGTAAATGCACAAACAGTAATATCTCCACATTGCAAGGTGCAATTCTGAAATTTTTTGCTTTTTCCTGCTAATCCTAGCATGATAAAGAAGATTCAAAGAGAGTGAGATGCCAGCTCCTTTCATTCAGTCAGTAGCTTCAAACATTTCTGGACGTTTTTCAATGGCAAAAATTAATGTATATTGTAAATGCACAAACAGTAATATCTCCACATTGCAAGGTGCAATTCTGAAATTTTTTGCTTTTTCCTGCTAATCCTAGCATGATAAAGAAGATTCAAAGAGAGTGAGATGCCAGCTCCTTTCATTCCGTCAGTAGCTTCAAACATTTCTGGCATATGAAAAACATGTTTTTCAATGGCAAAAATCAATGAATATTGTAAATGCACAAACAGTAATATCTCCACATTGCAAGGTGCAATT
Source organism: Phyllobates terribilis (assembly GCF_046119375.1). Taxonomy (NCBI): domain Eukaryota; kingdom Metazoa; phylum Chordata; class Amphibia; order Anura; family Dendrobatidae; genus Phyllobates; species Phyllobates terribilis. Next base: position 44,176 of record NW_027367570.1, read on the forward strand.
CTGAAATTTTTTGCTTTTTCCTGCTAATCCTAGCATGATAAAGAAGATTCAAAGAGAGTGAGATGCCAGCTCCTTTCATTCAGTCAGTAGCTTCAAACATTTCTGGACGTTTTTCAATGGCAAAAATTAATGTATATTGTAAATGCACAAACAGTAATATCTCCACATTGCAAGGTGCAATTCTGAAATTTTTTGCTTTTTCCTGTTAATCCTAGCATGATAAAGAAGATTCAAAGAGAGTGAGATGCCAGCTCCTTTCATTCAGTCAGTAGCTTCAAACATTTCTGGTATATGAAAAACATGTTTTTCAATGGCAAAAATCAATGAATATTGTAAATGCACAAACAGTAATATCTCCACATTGCAAGGTGCAATTCTGAAATTTTTTGCTTTTTCCTGCTAATCCTAGCATGATAAAGAAGATTCAAAGAGAGTGAGATGCCAGCTCCTTTCATTCAGTCAGTAGCTTCAAACATTTCTGGACGTATTTCAATGGCAAAAATCAATGAATATTGTAAATGCACAAACAGTAATATCTCCACATTGCAAGGTGCAATTCTGAAATTTTTTGCTTTTTCCTGTTAATCCTACCATGATAAAGAAGATTCAAAGAGAGTGAGATGCCAGCTCCTTTCATTCAGTCAGTAGCTTCAAACATTTCTGGTATATGAAAAACATGTTTTTCAATGGCAAAAATCAATGAATATTGTAAATGCACAAACAGTAATATCTCCACATTGCAAGGTGCAATTCTGAAATTTTTTGCTTTTTCCTGCTAATCCTAGCATGATAAAGAAGATTCAAAGAGAGTGAGATGCCAGCTCCTTTCATTCAGTCAGTAGCTTCAAACATTTCTGGACGTTTTTCAATGGCAAAAATCAATGAATATTGTAAATGCACAAACAGTAATATCTCCACATTGCAAGGTGCAATTCAGAAATTTTTGGCTTTTTCCTGCTAATCCTAGCATGATAAAGAAGATTCAAAGAGAGTGAGATGCCAGCTCCTTTCATTCAGTCAGTAGCTTCAAACATTTCTGGTATATGAAAAACATGTTTTTCAATGGCAAAAATCAATGAATATTGTAAATGCACAAACAGTAATATCTCCACATTGCAAGGTGCAATTCTGAAATTTTTTGCTTTTTCCTGCTAATCCTAGCATGATAAAGAAGATTCAAAGAGAGTGAGATGCCAGCTCCTTTCATTCAGTCAGTAGCTTCAAACATTTCTGGACGTTTTTCAATGGCAAAAATCAATGAATATTGTAAATGCACAAACAGTAATATCTCCACATTGCAAGGTGCAATTCTGAAATTTTTTGCTTTTTACTGCTAATCCTAGCATGATAAAGAAGATTCAAAGAGAGTGAGATGCCAGCTCCTTTCATTCAGTCAGTAGCTTCAAACATTTCTGGACGTTTTTCAATGGCAAAAATCAATGAATATTGTAAATGCACAAACAGTAATATCTCCACATTGCAAGGTGCAATTCTGAAATTTTTTGCTTTTTCCTGCTCCTCTTAGCATGATAAAGAAGATTCAAAGAGAGTGAGATGCCAGCTCCTTTCATTCAGTCAGTAGCTTCAAACATTTCTGGACGTTTTTCAATGGCAAAAATCAATGAATATTGTAAATGCACAAACAGTAATATCTCCACATTGCAAGGTGCAATTCTGAAATTTTTTGCTTTTTCCTGCTAATCCTAGCATGATAAAGAAGATTCAAAGAGAGTGAGATGCCAGCTCCTTTCATTCCGTCAGTAGCTTCAAACATTTCTGGTATATGAAAAACATGTTTTTCAATGGCAAAAATCAATGAATATTGTAAATGCACAAACAGTAATATCTCCACATTGCAAGGTGCAATTCTGAATTTTTTTGCTTTTTCCTGCTAATCCTAGCATGATAAAGAAGATTCAAAGAGAGTGAGATGCCAGCTCCTTTCATTCAGTCAGTAGCTTCAAACATTTCTGGACGTTTTTCAATGGCAAAAATTAATGAATATTGTAAATGCACAAACAGTAATATCTCCACATTGCAAGGTGCAATTCTGAAATTTTTTGCTTTTTCCTGTTAATACTAGCATGATAAAGAAGATTCAAAGAGAGTGAGATGCCAGCTCCTTTCATTCAGTCAGTAGCTTCAAACATTTCTGGTATATGAAAAACATGTTTTTCAATGGCAAAAATCAATGAATATTGTAAATGCACAAACAGTAATATCTCCACATTGCAAGGTGCAATTCTGAAATTTTTTGCTTTTTCCTGCTAATCCTAGCATGATAAAGAAGATTCAAAGAGAGTGAGATGCCAGCTCCTTTCATTCAGTCAGTAGCTTCAAACATTTCTGGACGTTTTTCAATGGCAAAAATCAATGAATATTGTAAATGCACAAACAGTAATATCTCCACATTGCAAGGTGCAATTCTGAAATTTTTTGCTTTTTCCTGTTAATCCTACCATGATAAAGAAGATTCAAAGAGAGTGAGATGCCAGCTCCTTTCATTCAGTCAGTAGCTTCAAACATTTCTGGTATATGAAAAACATGTTTTTCAATGGCAAAAATCAATGAATATTGTAAATGCACAAACAGTAATATCTCCACATTGCAAGGTGCAATTCTGAAATTTTTTGCTTTTTCCTGCTAATCCTAGCATGATAAAGAAGATTCAAAGAGAGTGAGATGCCAGCTCCTTTCATTCAGTCAGTAGCTTCAAACATTTCTGGACGTTTTTCAATGGCAAAAATCAATGAATATTGTAAATGCACAAACAGTAATATCTCCACATTGCAAGGTGCAATTCAGAAATTTTTGGCTTTTTCCTGCTAATCCTAGCATGATAAAGAAGATTCAAAGAGAGTGAGATGCCAGCTCCTTTCATTCAGTCAGTAGCTTCAAACATTTCTGGTATATGAAAAACATGTTTTTCAATGGCAAAAATCAATGAATATTGTAAATGCACAAACAGTAATATCTCCACATTGCAAGGTGCAATTCTGAAATTTTTTGCTTTTTCCTGCTAATCCTAGCATGATAAAGAAGATTCAAAGAGAGTGAGATGCCAGCTCCTTTCATTCAGTCAGTAGCTTCAAACATTTCTGGACGTTTTTCAATGGCAAAAATCAATGAATATTGTAAATGCACAAACAGTAATATCTCCACATTGCAAGGTGCAATTCTGAAATTTTTTGCTTTTTCCTGTTAATCCTAGCATGATAAAGAAGATTCAAAGAGAGTGAGATGCCAGCTCCTTTCATTCAGTCAGTAGCTTCAAACATTTCTGGTATATGAAAAACATGTTTTTCAATGGCAAAAATCAATGAATATTGTAAATGCACAAACAGTAATATCTCCACATTGCAAGGTGCAATTCTGAAATTTTTTGCTTTTTCCTGCTAATCCTAGCATGATAAAGAAGATTCAAAGAGAGTGAGATGCCAGCTCCTTTCATTCAGTCAGTAGCTTCAAACATTTCTGGACGTTTTTCAATGGCAAAAATCAATGAATATTGTAAATGCACAAACAGTAATATCTCCACATTGCAAGGTGCAATTCTGAAATTTTTTGCTTTTTCCTGTTAATCCTAGCATGATAAAGAAGATTCAAAGAGAGTGAGATGCCAGCTCCTTTCATTCAGTCAGTAGCTTCAAACATTTCTGGTATATGAAAAACATGTTTTTCAATGGCAAAAATCAATGAATATTGTAAATGCACAAACAGTAATATCTCCACATTGCAAGGTGCAATTCTGAAATTTTTTGCTTTTTCCTGCTAATCCTAGCATGATAAAGAAGATTCAAAGAGAGTGAGATGCCAGCTCCTTTCATTCAGTCAGTAGCTTCAAACATTTCTGGTATATGAAAAACATGTTTTTCAATGGCAAAAATCAATGAATATTGTAAATGCACAAACAGTAATATCTCCACATTGCAAGGTGCAATTCTGAAATTTTTTGCTTTTTCCTGCTAATCCTAGCATGATAAAGAAGATTCAAAGAGAGTGAGATGCCAGCTCCTTTCATTCAGTCAGTAGCTTCAAACATTTCTGGACATTTTTCAATGGCAAAAATCAATGAATATTGTAAATGCACAAACAGTAATATCTCCACATTACAAGGTGCAATTCTGAAATTTTTTGCTTTTTCCTGCTAATCCTAGCATGATAAAGAAGATTCAAAGAGAGTGAGATGCCAGCTCCTTTCATTCCGTCAGTAGCTTCAAACATTTCTGGTATATGAAAAACATGTTTTTCAATGGCAAAAATCAATGAATATTGTAAATGCACAAACAGTAATATCTCCACATTGCAAGGTGCAATTCTGAAATTTTTTGCTTTTTCCTGCTAATCCTAGCATGATAAAGAAGATTCAAAGAGAGTGAGATGCCAGCTCCTTTCATTCAGTCAGTAGCTTCAAACATTTCTGGTATATGAAAAACATGTTTTTCAATGGCAAAAATCAATGAATATTGTAAATGCACAAACAGTAATATCTCCACATTGCAAGGTGCAATTCTGAAATTTTTTGCTTTTTCCTGCTAATCCTAGCATGATAAAGAAGATTCAAAGAGAGTGAGATGCCAGCTCCTTTCATTCAGTCAGTAGCTTCAAACATTTCTGGACGTTTTTCAATGGCAAAAATCAATGAATATTGTAAATGCACAAACAGTAATATCTCCACATTGCAAGGTGCAATTCAGAAATTTTTGCTTTTTCCTGCTAATCCTAGCATGATAAAGAAGATTCAAAGAGAGTGAGATGCCAGTTCCTTTCATTCAGTCAGTAGCTTCAAACATTTCTGGTATATGAAAAACATGTTTTTCAATGGCAAAAATCAATGAATATTGTAAATGCACAAACAGTAATATCTCCACATTGCAAGGTGCAATTCTGAAATTTTTTGCTTTTTCCTGCTAATCCTAGCATGATAAAGAAGATTCAAAGAGAGTGAGATGCCAGCTCCTTTCATTCAGTCAGTAGCTTCAAACATGTCTGGACGTTTTTCAATGGCAAAAATCAATGAATATTGTATATGCACAAACAGTAATATCTCCACATTGCAAGGTGCAATTCTGAAATTTTTTGCTTTTTCCTGTTAATCCTAGCATGATAAAGAAGATTCAAAGAGAGTGAGATGCCAGCTCCTTTCATTCAGTCAGTAGCTTCAAACATTTCTGGTATATGAAAAACATGTTTTTCAATGGCAAAAATCAATGAATATTGTAAATGCACAAACAGTAATATCTCCACATTGCAAGGTGCAATTCTGAAATTTTTTGCTTTTTCCTGCTAATCCTAGCATGATAAAGAAGATTCAAAGAGAGTGAGATGCCAGCTCCTTTCATTCAGTCAGTAGCTTCAAACATTTCTGGTATATGAAAAACATGTTTTTCAATGGCAAAAATCAATGAATATTGTAAATGCACAAACAGTAATATCTCCACATTGCAAGGTGCAATTCTGAAATTTTTTGCTTTTTCCTGCTAATCCTAGCATGATAAAGAAGATTCAAAGAGAGTGAGATGCCAGCTCCTTTCATTCAGTCAGTAGCTTCAAACATTTCTGGTATATGAATAACATGATGTTTTTCAATGGCAAAAATCAATGAATATTGTAAATGCACAAACAGTAATATCTCCACATTGCAAGGTGCAATTCTGAAATTTTTTGCTTTTTCCTGCTAATCCTAGCATGATAAAGAAGATTCAAAGAGAGTGAGATGCCAGCTCCTTTCATTCAGTCAGTAGCTTCAAACATTTCTGGATGTTTTTCAATGGCAAAAATCAATGAATATTGTAAATGCACAAACAGTAATATCTCCACATTGCAAGGTGCAATTCTGAAATTTTTTGCTTTTTCCTGCTAATCCTAGCATGATAAAGAAGATTCAAAGAGAGTGAGATGCCAGCTCCTTTCATTCCGTCAGTAGCTTCAAACATTTCTGGTATATGAAAAACATGTTTTTCAATGGCAAAAATCAATGAATATTGTAAATGCACAAACAGTAATATCTCCACATTGCAAGGTGCAATTCTGAAATTTTTTGCTTTTTACTGCTAATCCTAGCATGATAAAGAAGATTCAAAGAGAGTGAGATGCCAGCTCCTTTCATTCAGTCAGTAGCTTCAAACATTTCTGGACGTTTTTCAATGGCAAAAATTAATGAATATTGTAAATGCACAAACAGTAATATCTCCACATTGCAAGGTGCAATTCTGAAATTTTTTGCTTTTTCCTGTTAATCCTAGCATGATAAAGAAGATTCAAAGAGAGTGAGATGCCAGCTCCTTTCATTCAGTCAGTAGCTTCAAACATTTCTGGTATATGAAAAACATGTTTTTCAATGGCAAAAATCAATGAATATTGTAAATGCACAAACAGTAATATCTCCACATTGCAAGGTGCAATTCTGAAATTTTTTGCTTTTTCCTGCTAATCCTAGCATGATAAAGAAGATTCAAAGAGAGTGAGATGCCAGCTCCTTTCATTCAGTCAGTAGCTTCAAACATTTCTGGACGTTTTTCAATGGCAAAAATCAATGAATATTGTAAATGCACAAACAGTAATATCTCCACATTGCAAGGTGAAATTCTGAAATTTTTTGCTTTTTCCTGTTAATCCTACCATGATAAAGAAGATTCAAAGAGAGTGAGATGCCAGCTCCTTTCATTCAGTCAGTAGCTTCAAACATTTCTGGTATATGAAAAACATGTTTTTCAATGGCAAAAATCAATGAATATTGTAAATGCACAAACAGTAATATCTCCACATTGCAAGGTGCAATTCTGAAATTTTTTGCTTTTTCCTGCTAATCCTAGCATGATAAAGAAGATTCAAAGAGAGTGAGATGCCAGCTCCTTTCATTCAGTCAGTAGCTTCAAACATTTCTGGACGTTTTTCAATGGCAAAAATAAATGAATATTGTAAATGCACAAACAGTAATATCTCCACATTGCAAGGTGCAATTCTGAAATTTTTTGCTTTTTCCTGTTAATCCTAGCATGATAAAGAAGATTCAAAGAGAGTGAGATGCCAGCTCCTTTCATTCAGTCAGTAGCTTCAAACATTTCTGGTATATGAAAAACATGTTTTTCAATGGCAAAAATCAATGAATATTGTAAATGCACAAACAGTAATATCTCCACATTGCAAGGTGCAATTCTGAAATTTTTTGCTTTTTCCTGCTAATCCTAGCATGATAAAGAAGATTCAAAGAGAGTGAGATGCCAGCTCCTTTCATTCAGTCAGTAGCTTCAAACATTTCTGGTATATGAAAAACATGTATTTCAATGGCAAAAATCAATGAATATTGTAAATGCACAAACAGTAATATCTCCACATTGCAAGGTGCAATTCTGAAATTTTTTGCTTTTTCCTGCTAATCCTAGCATGATAAAGAAAATTCAAATAGAGTGAGATGCCAGCTCCTTTCATTCAGTCAGTAGCTTCAAACATTTCTGGTATATGAATAACATGATGTTTTTCAATGGCAAAAATCAATGAATATTGTAAATGCACAAACAGTAATATCTCCACATTGCAAGGTGCAATTCTGAAATTTTTTGCTTTTTCCTGCTAATCCTAGCATGATAAAGAAGATTCAAAGAGAGTGAGATGCCAGCTCCTTTCATTCAGTCAGTAGCTTCAAACATTTCTGGACGTTTTTCAATGGCAAAAATCAATGAATATTGTAAATGCACAAACAGTAATATCTCCACATTGCAAGGTGCAATTCTGAAATTTTTTGCTTTTTCCTGTTAATCCTAGCATGATAAAGAAGATTCAAAGAGAGTGAGATGCCAGCTCCTTTCATTCAGTCAGTAGCTTCAAACATTTCTGGTATATGAAAAACATGTTTTTCAATGGCAAAAATCAATGAATATTGTAAATGCACAAACAGTAATATCTCCACATTGCAAGGTGCAATTCTGAAATTTTTTGCTTTTTCCTGCTAATCCTAGCATGATAAAGAAGATTCAAAGTGAGTGAGATGCCAGCTCCTTTCATTCAGTCAGTAGCTTCAAACATTTCTGGTATATGAAAAACATGTTTTTCAATGGCAAAAATCAATGAATATTGTAAATGCACAAACAGTAATATCTCCACATTGCAAGGTGCAATTCTGAAATTTTTTGCTTTTTCCTGCTAATCCTAGCATGATAAAGAAGATTCAAAGAGAGTGAGATGCCAGCTCCTTTCATTCAGTCAGTAGCTTCAAACATTTCTGGTATATGAAAAACATGTTTTTCAATGGCAAAAATCAATGAATATTGTAAATGCACAAACAGTAATATCTCCACATTGCAAGGTGCAATTCTGAAATTTTTTGCTTTTTCCTGCTAATCCTAGCATGATAAAGAAGATTCAAAGAGAGTGAGATGCCAGCTCCTTTCATTCAGTCAGTAGCTTCAAACATTTCTGGTATATGAATAACATGATGTTTTTCAATGGCAAAAATCAATGAATATTGTAAATGCACAAACAGTAATATCTCCACATTGCAAGGTGCAATTCTGAAATTTTTTGCTTTTTCCTGCTAATCCTAGCATGATAAAGAAGATTCAAAGAGAGTGAGATGCCAGCTCCTTTCATTCAGTCAGTAGCTTCAAACATTTCTGGACGTTTTTCAATGGCAAAAATCAATGAATATTGTAAATGCACAAACAGTAATATCTCCACATTGCAAGGTGCAATTCTGAAATTTTTTGCTTTTTCCTGCTAATCCTAGCATGATAAAGAAGATTCAAAGAGAGTGAGATGCCAGCTCCTTTCATTCCGTCAGTAGCTTCAAACATTTCTGGTATATGAAAAATATGTTTTTCAATGGCAAAAATCAATGAATATTGTAAATGCACAAACAGTAATATCTCCACATTGCAAGGTGCAATTCTGAAATTTTTTGCTTTTTCCTGCTAATCCTAGCATGATAAAGAAGATTCAAAGAGAGTGAGATGCCAGCTCCTTTCATTCAGTCAGTAGCTTCAAACATTTCTGGACGTTTTTCAATGGCAAAAATCAATGAATATTGTAAATGCACAAACAGTAATATCTCCACATTGCAAGGTGCAATTCAGAAATTTTTGGCTTTTTCCTGCTAATCCTAGCATGATAAAGAAGATTCAAAGAGAGTGAGATGCCAGCTCCTTTCATTCAGTCAGTAGCTTCAAACATTTCTGGTATATGAAAAACATGTTTTTCAGTGGTAAAAATCAATGAATATTGTAAATGCACAAACCGTAATATCTCCACATTGCAAGGTGCAATTCTGAAATTTTTTGCTTTTTCCTGCTAATCCTAGCATGATAAAGAAGATTCAAAGAGAGTGAGATGACAGCTCCTTTCATTCAGTCAGTAGCTTCAAACATTTCTGGTATATGAAAAACATGTTTTTCAATGGCAAAAATCAATGAATATTGTAAATGCACAAACAGTAATATCTCCACATTGCAAGGTGCAATTCTGAAATTTTTTGCTTTTTCCTGCTAATCCTAGCATGATAAAGAAGATTCAAAGAGAGTGAGATGCCAGCTCCTTTCATTCAGTCAGTAGCTTCAAACATTTCTGGACGTTTTTCAATGGCAAAAATCAATGAATATTGTAAATGCACAAACAGTAATATCTCCACATTGCAAGGTGCAATTCAGAAATTTTTGGCTTTTTCCTGCTAATCCTAGCATGATAAAGAAGATTCAAAGAGAGTGAGATGCCAGCTCCTTTCATTCAGTCAGTAGCTTCAAACATTTCTGGTATATGAAAAACATGTTTTTCAATGGCAAAAATCAATGAATATTGTAAATGCACAAACAGTAATATCTCCACATTGCAAGGTGCAATTCTGAAATTTTTTGCTTTTTCCTGCTAATCCTAGCATGATAAAGAAGATTCAAAGAGAGTGAGATGCCAGCTCCTTTCATTCAGTCAGTAGCTTCAAACATTTCTGGACGTTTTTCAATGGCAAAAATCAATGAATATTGTAAATGCACAAACAGTAATATCTCCACATTGCAAGGTGCAATTCTGAAATTTTTTGCTTTTTCCTGTTAATCCTAGCATGATAAAGAAGATTCAAAGAGAGTGAGATGCCAGCTCCTTTCATTCAGTCAGTAGCTTCAAACATTTCTGGTATATGAAAAACATGTTTTTCAATGGCAAAAATCAATGAATATTGTAAATGCACAAACAGTAATATCTCCACATTGCAAGGTGCAATTCTGAAATTTTTTGCTTTTTCCTGCTAATCCTAGCATGATAAAGAAGATTCAAAGAGAGTGAGATGCCAGCTCCTTTCATTCAGTCAGTAGCTTCAAACATTTCTGGTATATGAAAAACATGTTTTTCAATGGCAAAAATCAATGAATATTGTAAATGCACAAACAGTAATATCTCCACATTGCAAGGTGCAATTCTGAAATTTTTTGCTTTTTCCTGCTAATCCTAGCATGATAAAGAAGATTCAAAGAGAGTGAGATGCCAGCTCCTTTCATTCAGTCAGTAGCTTCAAACATTTCTGGTATATGAATAACATGATGTTTTTCAATGGCAAAAATCAATGAATATTGTAAATGCACAAACAGTAATATCTCCACATTGCAAGGTGCAATTCTGAAATTTTTTGCTTTTTCCTGCTAATCCTAGCATGATAAAGAAGATTCAAAGAGAGTGAGATGCCAGCTCCTTTCATTCAGTCAGTAGCTTCAAACATTTCTGGTATATGAAAAACATGTTTTTCAATGGCAAAAATCAATGAATATTGTAAATGCACAAACAGTAATATCTCCACATTGCAAGGTGCAATTCTGAAATTTTTTGCTTTTTCCTGCTAATCCTAGCATGATAAAGAAGATTCAAAGAGAGTGAGATGCCAGCTCCTTTCATTCAGTCAGTAGCTTCAAACATTTCTGGTATATGAAAAACATGTTTTTCAATGGCAAAAATCAATGAATATTGTAAATGCACAAACAGTAATATCTCCACATTGCAAGGTGCAATTCTGAAATTTTTTGCTTTTTCCTGCTAATCCTAGCATGATAAAGAAGATTCAAAGAGAGTGAGATGCCAGCTCCTTTCATTCAGTCAGTAGCTTCAAACATTTCTGGTATATGAATAACATGATGTTTTTCAATGGCAAAAATCAATGAATATTGTAAATGCACAAACAGTAATATCTCCACATTGCAAGGTGCAATTCTGAAATTTTTTGCTTTTTCCTGCTAATCCTAGCATGATAAAGAAGATTCAAAGAGAGTGAGATGCCAGCTCCTTTCATTCAGTCAGTAGCTTCAAACATTTCTGGTATATGAATAACATGATGTTTTTCAATGGCAAAAATCAATGAATATTGTAAATGCACAAACAGTAATATCTCCACATTGCAAGGTGCAATTCTGAAATTTTTTGCTTTTTCCTGCTAATCCTAGCATGATAAAGAAGATTCAAAGAGAGTGAGATGCCAGCTCCTTTCATTCAGTCAGTAGCTTCAAAGATTTCTGGACGTTTTTCAATGGCAAAAATCAATGAATATTGTAAATGCACAAACAGTAATATCTCCACATTGCAAGGTGCAATTCTGAAATTTTTTGCTTTTTCCTGTTAATCCTAGCATGATAAAGAAGATTCAAAGAGAGTGAGATGCCAGCTCCTTTCATTCAGTCAGTAGCTTCAAACATTTCTGGTATATGAAAAACATGTTTTTCAATGGCAAAAATCAATGAATATTGTAAATGCACAAACAGTAATATCTCCACATTGCAAGGTGCAATTCTGAAATTTTTTGCTTTTTCCTGCTAATCCTAGCATGATAAAGAAGATTCAAAGAGAGAGAGATGCCAGCTCCTTTCATTCAGTCAGTAGCTTCAAACATTTCTGGACGTTTTTCAATGGCAAAAATCAATGAATATTGTAAATGCACAAACAGTAATATCTCCACATTGCAAGGTGCAATTCTGAAATTTTTTGCTTTTTCCTGTTAATCCTAGCATGATAAAGAAGATTCAAAGAGAGTGAGATGCCAGCTCCTTTCATTCAGTCAGTAGCTTCAAACATTTCTGGTATATGAAAAACATGTTTTTCAATGGCAAAAATCAATGAATATTGTAAATGCACAAACAGTAATATCTCCACATTGCAAGGTGCAATTCTGAAATTTTTTGCTTTTTCCTGCTAATCCTAGCATGATAAAGAAGATTCAAAGAGAGTGAGATGCCAGCTCCTTTCATTCAGTCAGTAGCTTCAAACATTTCTGGACGTTTTTCAATGGCAAAAATCAATGAATATTGTAAATGCACAAACAGTAATATCTCCACATTGCAAGGTGCAATTCTGAAATTTTTTGCTTTTTCCTGCTAATCCTAGCATGATAAAGAAGATTCAAAGAGAGTGAGATGCCAGCTCCTTTCATTCAGTCAGTAGCTTCAAACATTTCTGGACGTTTTTCAATGGCAAAAATCAATGAATATTGTAAATGCACAAACAGTAATATCTCCACATTGCAAGGTGCAATTCTGAAATTTTTTGCTTTTTCCTGTTAATCCTAGCATGATAAAGAAGATTCAAAGAGAGTGAGATGCCAGCTCCTTTCATTCAGTCAGTAGCTTCAAACATTTCTGGTATATGAAAAACATGTTTTTCAATGGCAAAAATCAATGAATATTGTAAATGCACAAACAGTAATATCTCCACATTGCAAGGTGCAATT
>NW_027367571.1:0-56864 GCF_046119375.1 Phyllobates terribilis
GTCCGATATGCCTCTAAAGACGACAATGGGTTTGTTGTTTGAAACTGAAGTCTGGATAATAGCCGTTGTTTCTTCGTCTGCAAAGGAGAAGTTGAATGTACGGTAGCTGAAGTCTCTGAACGGTTGGTTTGCCAAGAAAACGTTTGATGTGGAGGCTCTCTGTCCGTAATAGGCTTTTGGTGCTTTCGTTAAACATACTTCCGCTGTCCCGTTGCTGTAGCACGTGTTTAGTTTCACTCCCTACATAACACGCGTACAAATCTGTTGTTAGTTAAATTGCTCACTGGCTTAACCACGATTTTCGGAAAAGGTTTTTCAGCTAAGTTTTTCGCAGTGAAAATATGTATAGATAATTAGGTGGGCAGTAATTCAGTACAAATTAAACTATTTGCTTATATGTGTATATATAATGTAAGCGAACAAGTTTATCATCATACAAGGAAAAGGAAGTAGTTATGGGAAAGGTATGGATTTAATGCTACGGATAAGATAGAAAAATGGTGCTAAGACGACGTATAAAAGTGAATAGAGCTAATATTTTTGTATAATCTTAAACAATAGTTTAAAGTATGTACCTTAAGATGATTTCGAGAGATAGCCAGATAAGTAGGATCAGCTGGGATCCAAAAGGTGTCATTCTTTCGGCTTACGTTGCCAACTTGGTTAGTGTAAAGTTCAACGGTGTTGAAGATAATCTGTCCGAGTAGGCTGTCGCCTGGTTTTGGAAGGTTGAACTTCCCGATTACCAAAGTCGGATCATCCTCTTTCGTTGTACCGTTATTCTACAGAGATAATTAACACAAATGTTATCATGAGCACTGCTATACAACAGTTTCTATTACTTAGAATCAAAGATTGTGTCGTCTTACAATCCAATGCCAGGAGTTAGAGTAGGCAGCATAATCAGGGGCTACGACGTCTCCGACGTTCAAATAGGGGCTAACGGAACCGGCTATGCCATAGTGAGCCACTCCTACCACGTTAAACGTGTCATACAACATTTGCATCGTCATTGCTGCATTCGCCTACACGCCACCACATATAGTTAAGGGTGGGCACAAAAGGAACCGAATAACGGAAAAAATCGCATTTTCTTAAGTCAAATATTTGACTTATCAATATAACTTTTCTGGCTAATCGATGTCGGTTAATCAAATATACCGATTAACTGAAATATTTCCCTAACCAAATTTTTTATTTCATTTTATCAGTTAACCAAATTTCAATTAACATAAACCGTTATCCGGTTAACTACATTGCAGTTAACCTGCCATGCCCAGCTCTACATATGGTTATAATATTATTTTAATAATATAACCATTTTAGTTACCTCTTTTGTGAATTATTGTTGATATCCTTTTATTTAATATTAAGATTTTAACCTTGACCTTCAAAAAAATTGTTAAATCAATTATGTAATCCTGTTTTACAAGAATGAAAAAACTCAGGTAGAAACTAAAAAAATGGTAAAATGTTTACTAATATACCGTGTAAACTAAATAAAATTTTGTTTTTATACCTAAACATAACATCCAGTCATATAAATAAAATTTTAAAATAAAATAAATCTAAAAAGTGTGGGCTACATCGGTCCCGTGTAGCTCCATCACTATTTGTGGTCAAATGCTAATGATAGAAGGTAACGTATATTTTTAAAACAAGGGTGTGTTTGGTCCTTCCCTCCTTTGTATTATATGGACAAATCAAGTAATCAATATTTTTATGAAAAAGGCTTTGTACATCTTTGGCATTTTCGTAAGAAATTGAATCTTGTTTGTAATATTCGAATTCGCAATAAAATTGTCCTATTTTAAATAATCTCTTGCATAAATAAACAAGCCACGGTACTTTTCTTAATTAATATGTTTTCTACAACATTATATGGCTAAACATACTTATTTTAAACATATTTAGTATTACGTTTATTTTGGTGGAACTGTAAATTTAGTGTTATGTATATAGGAAAAAAGTTTCGGTAAAATTGTGTTTTCTTGTCGGGGATCAGGATGATCTATACATATTTTGTTTTCGAATACAATGTATACGAACACAACGTATATTTACACCATCCTTATTTGTGACATGACTTTTTTCTTATAAAGAAATAACTAACTGGTTAGAATAACTTTTTTTGGTTAAATTGGTTAGAATAACTATCACGTGGATGAATTAAATAAGTTTAGTATTTACAATTTGCTCTCCAGTCATCACATAAATCGTCGGCACACCTTTCACCTTTCCAATGTTGAATATCCTTCCTGCATACACACATAAATATATGATTAACAGTTCAATAATGTATATACTTAATATTGTCAAGGTTGTAATGTATCTTTCACCCAACAGATCCTATCTTGAATAATATATATATATAATTCTTTTATGTTACCAGCAATTTGAATAGAGGGGACGAAGGTGCTAGGCGTGAAGTAGCCAGAGTCCACAAGGACCAACTCTTCTTTTCCAAAGGCCATAACGAGTCCCATGAAAGGACCTTCCTTTCTGTTGACCTGGTCAACTACCCTACGCAAGGGGTGGTCGCAAGGCAGCTGTGTACTCAGCTGAACTTGCAGCAACACCAACGCTGCCAACATAGCCACCGCCATTCTCGACCCCCACGCCATTTTAGTTTATTGGTGTAGTGGTGTGTGTGTTTATTTTGTGCTACTTGTAGAGTGTTTCTTCGCTGCTATTTATAGAGGTTCGCTAGCTAAAATAGCTTGTTAAAAGTAAACGAACCGGCCAGCCAGCGTGTTAAAGCCAAATACCAACACCTAACGCCTTATTTATTAGTATCAAGGATTGTGTTTTGTGTGGGCGATCAATAAGGATTGTGTTAATTATTGTCTCCGCGTCTACAAGTAAAGTGTAGTATGTAGAGTTCGTGTGTTTTACATGGGTCTTGAATTTTATTTTGGATTTTGTGTATAAGGTATTTGTAGGATCAATTTTTCGAGTGATTTAGTCTTTCAGTATGATTAGCTTTTTGAAGTAAAATGAAGAGTTGAATTACGAATTGTACAAGATTTCCCGAATGCGAGAATCTTTGATCCACTTGGTCTACTCACCAGAATTCTTTATTACTTTGAATAATTACAATCCTCAAACTAGAACAACTCAATCTTCTTTAGCCGTGTTTCCTCTCTTCTCAGAAAGTATTTCAAAATTTTATACTCAAACTCACAACAATAATACTCTAACGCTCTCAATACAATCACACATAATTAAGAAAGTGAATAACTATCTTAATTCCTAAGTTTACTCTCTATCTATAGCCAAGTTGTAGACACGCTTTCTCCAAGTGAATCGACCTTGACACGTAAGCACGGCCTCTTCACTCACATTGGTGAGCAAGATCATACTTCTTGAAATCTAACGGCTCCATGCAAGTAGCTGATCGTGCTACCTCTAAGCGACACGTGTATGACTCAGATCAAGCTTGCTCTTGCAACTTGGTATTTGCTGAACAACCTCCTTTAACACGTGCTTATTGCAACTCGCACTTTCATCCAAATGGATGCGCTACCACGTGTACGGTTGACGTTGTTTTGTTTGCAAATTGCTTATTGGAACCAGGCACGATTCACGCTCTATTCTTCAAGTAAGCTTCACGCCAATTGCCTTTCTATTTCGCTTAACATCTCTCTTCGCAGCTATACTCTCATCGATACCTATCGCGCTGCTTAACGATACCTTGTCTTCTCTTCAATGCTTGAAGCGACACATTTAAGCTCAACATTTATGCAAATCGAGTCTCTAACTCTTTAAGCTAGTACATTCATGAATATAAGTCTGCAATACTAAACACTCATGTAGAATATTAGATACTAAGTTTGTTATCATCAAAACTTGAGAAACTAGTCAAGCTACCTCAAGCTTAACTAACAATTTCTCGCTTTTGATGATGATAAACCTATAGAGCATAAGTATATCAATATATAGATTTGAATAACAGTAAGCTCTAAAAAATATAACTTTCAAGTAATAACTTCAGTTTCTCTTAAGCAATTAACACTAAGCTTAGCTTTTATTTCCCCTTAATCTAATACAGGTCCGATTTCCCTCAGTCGCAGCAAATACCGTAGCACAATCGATATGCACACATATCTTTCCCCCTTTTTAAATCATCGAAAAAATCTGGCTAAGTGCATATTAAGGGAACTACAAAATTAACATTAGCACGCTATTCTCTAGAGAAATGAAAGTTTAAGAATAGTATTAAGGGTCAAGTAAGCAAGTAAACAAGTAAGCACAAGCAAGTCGAATATGAAGATTAGAAGCATATGTATATTATCATGATACTCGAATACAAATTAAGCTATTATGCTACTGACCCTAGGAAGATTAAATGAAGCACAAAAGAACATAAAAAGCATGTGAAGGCTTAAGCGTGATCATTTCTGAACAATACCTTTGAGAAGGTTTATTACTTCATCAAGCTTATTCACCAGTATATTGAAAAATTTCAATATCTATCTCTGCAAAACACTTCACGCTACTTCTACTCTGTAAACTACTTCATGGATGATTCTTCATGAGCTTTCAGACTGAGCCTTGGAATAGAAGATGGGATTGGCTTCACTTCTTCAACGATAGTGAACTGATATAGCTCCTTCACCATCTGAGTGGTGAACACATCATCAAATACTTTCTCCTTCTCTGGAGTGTAGATGTCGATCGTCTTCATGAGATGCTTGACAATGTGTGGATACGACAGATCATGTGTAGTTGACACCTTGCAAGTATACATGTGAGTGAGCGTCACTTGTGGTGTGTCGATGTGATCACCACTGAGCACATTATCCATTAGAACACCATATGTGATAGTCATTGTGTCGTGCTTATCTTGCCTAGTCAAAATATTTCCCACAATGAAGTAATGGAGCACCTTTTTCTTCAAGTCAAGGATGTCGATCTTGAGTTCCTTCTTAGGCATGGAAGAGCCAAACAGGTTGTACTTGATTTGCTGAGCACCTTTGGGCTAGTTCTTCTTTTGCACATGGTTTTACCCTTTTCCGGTGTTGAGGCCAACTACTGACGCAAAATCATGAACCTAAATGTAGTAATTGTGCTTGTTCCACTGAAGGGTCAACATGTCTGAAGGTCGAGAAGAATCTATTTGAGGGCCGACATTGAAATTACTATAGAATCTCCTCAAAAGATCGAGATCTGCCTGAGACAGAGCTTGCTTGAGCTTATCACATCCTTGTAGGTTAAACAAGCTTCTAACATCATCAAGCTGGAAGTCACACTCAATTGTGCACCAAGTCTCTGAAGCGGAGATGAGGGGATCAAAGAACATCACACTTCTCTATGCCCGATTGAATTGGATGGAGAGGGTTAAAGCTAGAGGTGGAAGCTACCTTATCAAGATTTGGAGTGTGTCTCATCGGCTAATGATGACGTGAAATGGTGAGTGCCTTTTTCTTTGGTTGAGGCGCTACCTCCTCCTCTGTCTCATCTTCTTCCTCAGATCCCTCTTCTTCTTCCAAATCTGCCTCAATTTCAAGAACATGTTATTTCCTCTTGAGGTACTTCTTGGCGGAAGATTTGGAGTCACCAGTGCTCAGGAGGGAAAGATGGGAGACTTGATGTGTAATTTGGTGCATGAGAGGACCAAATTCTTCCTCTATTCTTGGTTGAACATGAGGCACAATTTCTCTAGCCTGCATTCTTGGGCTAAATTCCCCTGTCCCTGAGACAACCTTCTTCTTGTCACTAGATTTTCGCTCAAGCGTCACTTCTTGACATGTGAAGTCAATGGTAGGAGGTGGTGATGGAGACTTTGGAGACTCCAATTTTTCAGGGACTTCCACCACTAGAGCTTCCTTCTCGGACACAGTCTTCTTAGAGACTTCCTTCTCAGTGACTTCCTTCTCAGAGGTGTCTTTGTTTACACACGACTCTTGAGAGGTCTTGATGGGAGAGTGAGTATTGGTAATGACAAGGGGAAGGTTTGTCTGAGATTTTGGATGGTAGTTTCTATGAGTGAAGTAGAAGGAAGGAGAAGTGTAGGGGTTGAGGTGGTGGCTTTGGAGTTCTCGAGAAACTATCAAAGAGCTTGTATTGCTCCTCATACATCTCGAGTATTATTTTGGTGCCTGGTGAGGATGCCATTTCTGATTTGGTAAAAAGCAAGAAACAGTCTCAAAAAGAAAGTCGACTTCACGCTTGAACTGCAACAACACTCTGGTTGATGAAGCCTCAAAAATCACAAATCACTTTTGCAGATCTAGAGTCGTGCAAAAAAATAGATTTGCAGACCTTAGCTGCCTTACACAATTAATGCACCATGATAAACGATCTACTCTTGTCGGTCAAATTTGCTAGGAATTACGAACAAGAGTGTTGGTATGCAAACAAGGTGAGATGGAGTGTCTCACATCTTTTTAAAAGAGAATCCTAACTTTCCACTAAATCCTATTAATTAGAAAATAGTGGATGTAGGGGTCGAATCCACAAGAAGGTGAATATCTTATGATTAAATTCTACATTAACCTAAAAGACTAAACTAAGGGGGTTTTCAGGTTGGTACCTCCTAATCAACTACTAAATGCATAAGATAATTAATGACAAGATTCAATTGGAGAAAAATACCTAGCTAGATACTATCCATTTATATTTGACAAGTTGATCATAGAAACTCAATTCACCTTTAACATGCAATGTATTCCTGCTTTTATCCTAAGATAACTAAAACCTCAAACCGAGCGTAATAGTTCTTTCCTTAAAATTAACCACAACGAACGTCATGATTCAAATCATAGGAAGCATTGAGCAAGAAGCACCAGGATATAGGCATTTCGCGACTAGCCAATATGGCAATTCTCTACACAATTTCCTAGTTCAAACAGAATCCGGGAAATTATACTCGCTTCAAAGGAGTAGACCTAAACGAATGAATTGATCTATCCTAGCAATGGATTTCAATTCACATAACCTAATTGGCAAGATTAGGGAACAATGAAATTCAAACCCTAATCGAGATAATTCAAGAGAAAAGACAACAATTATACAAGTCTAGGAGAAAGAAAACTCACAACTTCATCAGAATATAAACTTCAAGGTCCAACTAAGCTTGGGTGCTTAGTTCATGACGGGATTCTCCAAAAACTCAAATACGTAAAAAGTCTGGATGAAGAACGTAGAATAATTTCTCTCCGATAGAGGCTAACCTAATTTAAGAGTTCTAAAACTCTATTTATATGCTAACCTACTAAACCTGAAAATAATGAAACAGAAAGTCGAAAAGAAAATATAAAATCTACCTAAAATTGCAACTGAAAAGATATGAAGAAAGTACAAGTCGTTTAAGTTCGTCTGGATATCGGCGTCGATGGTCATCAACGAGTGTCGATGAGTCTTATGTGGCCTTGCTCTAATTCCAAATCGGCGGGCATCGATGGATGAGTCACGGCCGCCGATGGATCTTCTGTCTAACTTGATTGTTTTGCACCTCTGATATGCATGCCTTCATCTTCCCTCATTCCTAAGCTTCTCGTTGACTCTAATAAGCTCCAAAATAGCTCGAATAAGATATACGGTGTCGAATGATGGTTTGGACTAAATATGTCGTAGTAATGCCCATAAATGTAGTGAAACAGTGCTAAATCCATACTCAGAGATGAGTCGTAGCCGTGCCTATCAAACATCCCCACACTTAAACTTCTACTCGTCCCGAGTGGAGTAAAAATACCACTCTACTCTTAGTAAATCTCCATGTAGAAAGCCCAAGTACAAAAACGCTCACATAGGAACAACACCCAATAAGCTCGTCCCTCACCAACCCAACCTATACATCAAAGTCTAATCACATTATAAAATTCTTTCAGTCCTTACAAAGTAATCACTCATAAACATATAATCATGCACCCCAAGTAACCATAACCAATGAAACAACAAACATCCTAAATCTCCTCTAAAACAATGATCAAAGATGAAATAGATCTAAATCCTAACTCCATTAATCATCAAACCCTATCATAATCAACCACCAATCCCTACGAAAAATTTGCAAAACTCAACCACAACAGTATGCATCGAATACATGGAGAACAAAAATCTAACCTAGACTACCCAAAGCACCATAAAAAATAAACCAAAATGCCAAAATAGTTACTAATTATCCTTCCCCGCACTTCAACACCACCATGTCCTAGATATGAAATAAGTTCCTCAACCACAACAAAAAAGAATGGAGCTATACTAACCTCCTTCCAAAAGATTAAGATGAAACCAAGCTCATGGATACTACACCTTATCGCTCTGAGTGAGAACTTGCCTGGAAACAATCCTATACTATGTCTTTGTGCCAGGTAAGTGATTTTCAACATCTCGTACATCATAAAGAGTGGGAATTAGCATCAACTACAAGCATAATAGGTCACAAATGGAGCATAACGCCGTAATCTTGACTTCGTGGAGTGAAGTGCCTAAATACGAGGATTACGTGCACAAGGGAGAAGACGCGGAAGGCGAGGAAAGTACGGGCCAAGAAGAGAAGCGAAAGGGGCAATTTGACCTGGGCACGACCGCGCCCTAGGACACGCGGACAAGAAGTGAAAATCGCACAGTGGCGCGACCGTGCCACTCAAGACGCACCCACACCCTATTAATTGGTGGATGGCGTGACCGCGCTAACAGAAGCGTGCCCGCGCCTTTGCTAAACCTGCGTCGCGAGAAGCCCTAGTTCGTGGGCTTAATTGGACTCTTTACCTAGATTTTATATAGTTTCGGACTGGCCTTTCACATACTTTATTCCTAGGGTTTTATTTTCTTATTTATAGGGAGAGCTTTGCCTCCTCCCTAATCATCACATTTTCTACAGAATAATTAATTAGCTTTTGTTAGGATGATGATAGAGTAATCTCCCAAGCTTTTTTCTCCAAGCAAAAGCCTGCGGAGGTATGGGTTTGTAGGTTTTCTCTTATGGT
The DNA here is from genome assembly GCF_046119375.1 of Phyllobates terribilis. Classification (NCBI taxonomy): domain Eukaryota; kingdom Metazoa; phylum Chordata; class Amphibia; order Anura; family Dendrobatidae; genus Phyllobates; species Phyllobates terribilis. The sequence goes on from NW_027367571.1 coordinate 8,934, forward strand.
TCTAATAAATATGCTATTGCTTTGTTTTAATCTCTTGTTTGTCTTATACATTGATCGCGATGTTTTTATCCAGCTTAGCTACCTAGGTTTACATATTTCCTTCATATTGCTAGGGCCTGGTTTATCCTAGTTGGATAAACCTTCTCTACTTATTGGCACAAATCTCTACTTGGACTAGTTGGACTTGTAGGATGTGGAGATTAATGAGGTGTAGGTGCCGAGAGCAATACATCTTCCTATCTATTCATGAACTTCATGCTTCCTAGGACTTAGTCTTGATAGTTTCAGGGCTAGTTTGGTAGGTAAGACGCTATTAGGACTAGTTGACCTAACTAGCAACTCTAGTACATGGATTAGGACAAACATAGCATATAATGAAGAGATTGAACCCAATTGAAATAGGAAATCTAGGATCAAACCCATAACTTTGTAGGTAGATGATTAGGAGAAAAAAGCACTTGATTTTATTAGTTTTCTCAATTAATCATACTTCCTCCTTTTCTCCCTTTGTTTACTTTTAAGCTAATTTTTTGCAAACACAAGATCGGATACGTAGACTCCCTGTGGGATCCGACTCCTACTTGCCACTCTACACCTCTAGAGAAGTAAGAAAGGGTTTATTTTGATAAGGGCACACGACAACCCTCGTTAGTAAGAATCAAACATTATAAAACACTCAAATACTTTTCACTCCAATTCTTTCTTAGGTGCCCTTTCAGTTTTTTTCCTAACACTCTCATAAATGTGCTCACTAATCCTCACTATCACTTCGAATCTTGTTTTTCTAGGCCTATTGCTTGCCAGATTACTTGCTTATTGCCTAAGCCACTCTTTTGGGTTTTCAACTCATTCCATGATTTTATTTTGGATTTTTAAACACTTACTCTCTTTTAAATTTTCAAAAATTATAGGTAGGTATCTCCCTTCATCCCCAAACTTCAAATATGCATTGTCCTCAATGTATAGACCTCATGTATATGGGAAAGAAAGAAATACCTAGGAAGAATTGTAGAACTCTAATAGAAAGGAACTTAGGAACGCTCTTCGTCGTCTATAATTAATGGTTGTGGTTGTCATGGTTGTTGAAAGTGGACATGCGCTTGCAAGTGATTTTCGGAGAAGTGATGACTCCGACTTGATAGAGTTTAAGGAAACACATGGGTGATGGTGGTGGAAAAATGGATCATCGGACGAGTTATGGAATGATGAACGGTTGCCCTTGAGTAGTGTTGGATAACTAAGGTAACTCTCTTTTCCTCCAAGATGGTGTGGACACCTCACAATCACTAAAAACTCACATATCAACACTTTATTTTTGTTTTCGAGGAGATTCCTTTTCAATTTTCACTCTAGCATCTCTTTCTTTTATGCTGTCACTTCCTCGATTCTTTTAGCTCACAAAAACTCTCGTGTTTTCTCTCGTTTCTTAAAGCTCATTCCTTTTACTCTCAAATTTTTGTGAAAACGCTCTAATTTTTTCCTCATGAAACCTCACATAGCCACTCGGTTTCAAAAAGAAGTTCAAGAGATTAGGAATTATACCTTCAGAGTGCCAAGGAGAATGGTTAACACCGATATAAACCTACAAAAAACACCAAAATTTGGGGTGGTGACCGCCGACATATGGGTGGCGGCCGCCTATATATGGGCGGCGGTTGCCTCTTGAGTGTTCTATGGTCAAGGTGGAAGATGGACACGTATCAGCGGGAGCTGAAACCTATCGATGGGCGCCAATGAGTGTGCTGTTTTCACAACCCATGAAATTTATAGCGCAAGAACTCATCTGAAAAATGGTAAAAACATACCTACTCTATCTAACTATGAAAATGGGGAAAACAATTGTACCCGTGTCGGATTGCCTCAAAAGAAGCGCCTTGTTTAATGTCGTGGATCAACATCATTCAAGATCAATGTGTCCCACGAGGTTCCTCCAAGTCAACTTCTTCAACCACATATGTAGAGAACCCTTCGCAATACCTCTTCACATGTTAACTTTGAAAATAGTGTGGGTCGCCTCATCATATAGGTCAATAGCACCATGGGGGTAGACCTTGTGTATATGGTTACGTCCATTGAGATCTTAGCTTCCCTGGAAACAACGTGACCTGAGAAGAGAATAATAGGACCTTGTCCCTTGGTTTGAAAATCGTCCTCAAGATGTTCCGATCATGCCAAGCTTTAGTTTTCTCTTTGTAGTGAAAGGAATTATCATAAGCTTCGCGCCTAGCTTATTCTACTTCGCTCAATGGGAGTTTCCTATACTCCCCTGCTTCATCAAGATTCATATTGCACTTTCGGAATCCCAATAAGCTCTATGCAGAAATCTACCAACTAATGACAAGCTTTGCCAAACACCAACCAATATGGTGACATACGGATAGGGGTTTTGAAACTGATCCTATATGCCCAAAGAGCATCATCTAAGTTATGGTTCCAATCTTTCTTGCTGGATGAAATTGTCTTCTCTAGAATGAGCTTAATCTCTTTATTCGATACCTCTGCCATTCCATTCGTCTGTGGATGATATGCCGTAGAGATACGCTGCGTAACATGATACCTCTTCAAAAGTGCAGTTATCGTCCTATTGTAAAAATGTGTCCCCTATCATTAAGTATTGCCTTGAGAATCCCAAATCTAGAAAATATGCGAGATTTCATGAAATTTGCCACTACTTTGGCATCATCAGCATGGGTGGCCTTAGCTTCGACCCACTTGGAAAAATAGTCCACTGCAAGCAAGATATAAATATTACCTCCAAATTAGGGAAATGACTCACAAAGTCAATGCCCCAAACATCAAAAATCTTGCAAAAGGTCATTGGTGACTGTTGCATGTCATGTCTATGCTTCATATTCCCCACCCTTTGGCATTTCTCACATGATTTGCAAAAATCATTTGCATTGCTAAAGAGGTCCGGCCACAAAAATCCATCTTTTATGACTTTTCAATCCATGCACTTAGGTCCAAAGTGACTTACACAAGAACTGTCATGGAAAAAGCCAAGTATAGACGACACTTCGTTCTCTCCAACGAACTGTCGGACAACTTGGTAAGCTCCAAATTTCCATAAATAAGGCTCATCCCTCACAAAATGCTTTCCTTGGCTGCGCAATCTTTCCTTTGCAACCTTATTGAATGTGTGGGGGATGTCACCCATGGTGAGATAGTTCACTAAATCAGCATACCATGGCTCGATATGCTGAATACGCAATAGAAAGTCATCATGAAATGTAGTATGGCTCTTTATTTGCGGGGCATTCTCCTCATGACAAGTCTACTAAGGTGTTCAGTTACAAGATTTTCAGCACCTTTCTTGTCCTTGATCTCAACATCAAAGTCACTTAAGAGGAGAATCTACCGAATCAATCTAGGTTTGGCGTCCTTCTTCACCATCAAGTAAGGGAGGGCTGCGTGGTCAGTGTAGATTATCACCTTAGTACCCTAAAAGGTATTGGCGAAACTTTTCTAGTGCACATACCACGACCAAGAACTTCTTCTTCGTCATAGTGTAATTTCACTGAGTGTCATTCAACATAGTAGAAGCACTCTGAATGACATGGGAGCATGTGCCTCCTTCTGTCCCAAGACTGCCCCTACTGCTTAATCACTCACGTCATATATGGGATCAAAAGGTTTGGTCCAATGAGGAGCTTGGATAATAGGTTCACTTGCAAGGCGCTCCTTCAAGTCATCGAAGAAAACCTTACATGAATTTTTGAAATTGAATCCAATGTCCTTCTTCAATAACTCGCATAAGGATGATGAGATTTTTGAAAATTCCTTGATAAACCTATTGTATAATCCCACACGTCCTAGAAAGGAACGCACTTCTTGCACGTTAGTAGGATAGGGTAAAGTTAATCAACCTTTTGCTTATCGACCTCAATTCACTTAGCAGAAACTATGTGTCCTAAGACAATGCCTTGATCAACCATGAAATGACAATTTTTTGAGTTCAAGAAAAGGTTTATTTCTACGCACCTCGCAAGAGCCAAATATAGGTGATTGAGACATGAGTCAAAATTGTCTCCAAGCACGGTGAAATCACCCATGAACAACTATATAAAATTTTCTATATACTTTGAGAAGACGCTCACCATACACCGTTTGAATGTACCTGTGGCGTTGTTGAAGAGGCCAAAATGGTTGTTACACATGTCAAAATAATAATTTATAAACCTTACTAACACCTCTACAAGTAGAGTGACAAGCAAGGGTCGATCTCACAGGGAGTCAGGTAATCAATTCTTGTGTAATTTAATAAGATCAACTTAAATGATAAAAGGGGGGAAAGTGGATTGATGCAAAACTACTAATCTAATCTGGGAAAGCAATAGAGAAAATGCCTTATTCAGCGGGTACCCAGAAAAAGGAATGGTCGTTTTGATAATTGACTTCCTAATTGCTAACCGGGTTCATTCTATCAATTTAGATATTATGATTGTCCTAGTCCTTGTTCCTAATTAGTTAATAATTCAACTCGGCATATTAACCCTAACCTCTAGATATAACCTTGAAACTATCAAAGGCTAATCCCTAGGCAACATGAAGTTCAATAATAAATAGGAACATGCAATGCCACTTGGTACTAACACATCATTACCCTACTCACATCTACAAGTCCAACTAGTCCAGGTAAATGATTTTTACTAAATGAACAAGGCTCTCCAACTCGGACAAGCCAAACCTAGCTATATGAAATAGATCTATAAACCTAGGTGATCAGTCTAGATAAACAAATCATAATCAATGATAAATATAAGAAAGAGGATAAAACAACTCAAACAACATATATTTATTAGAACCAAGAAAGAAGTCTACAAACCAACCATCCACATTTTTCAACCTGGAGAACAATGCAGATCCTTTCTAAACTCTCTAAATTAAACTAAAACTAAGCATGGGAAGGAGGCAAATCTCTCATCCCTTATTTATAATAAATTGAAAACCTAGAAACATTCACTAAAAGGTCCAGCCCAAAAATCCATAAGAAAATAGGTAAAAAGGCACAAAGAAAATCCGCAGAAGAAAAGGGGCCGCGACAGAAACTCTACGCGGGTGCGAGCGCGCCAATGTGGGTGTGGTCACGCCACTGTAAAGACCGCCTGGCGGTCGCGCCCTAGCTCAAGTGGTCTGACGCGGCTGCGTCTTATTGTGCGCGCGACTTTGCTTTGCCTTTTGGCCATCTTCTCTCCGATCTTCTCCCGAATGCTTGTAATCCTCATATTTAACCACTTTTCTCTGCGAGGTCCATTCTACGTTAATACGCTCCAAATCATGGCCAATTCATCTATAAACGATGCTAACAACCACTTATTACGCCACGCTAGATGTCGCTCATCACACCCCCACACTTGAACCTTGCTCATCGTCGAGTAAGCTAACACTAACTCCTTGACAATCTTAGCGAGTATGGAATACATGAATGCATTGGTCGTTGAAATAACGCTCTAGCTCCTGGTTACGTACAATCATCAAAAGCACGGGCGTAGACTCCAACTCTTTTGAAAACAATGCAAGACTTGATAATACTCTCAACTGACTCAACAATGGCATCAATCATTCCCCCTAAAATCGAGCTACGTTTTTACCTATGCAAGTGCATGAAAATGAATCTCTAAACTTTGGAAAAGATGTCTTTATCTAAATAATATACGAAGGATGATAACGCTAAATCAACTTAACGACTCATTCTTTTCCTGACATGCTTGATAATCTATGAAAATAATGCACGAGCTCCAACACTATCGAAAGCATACAAAATAATCACACTCAACTCAATTAATACCACATGTAATTTCAATTGCTTATTTTTATCCTATTCACACAATTTTTATTTAAGCACCTAGCCTATCCATTTTACGGTCCAGGCCAATTTGTATTCAAGCATTGGGCCCGTCCGTCTTACGGTCCGGTCCATCTAATGAGACTCTTCTCTTAGCCATGGAGGTCGAACCCAAGGTGATCTTTCACAGCCCGGAAATCGCGTGCTCTTCCGAATTGTTTCACTTGGAGTTCATTGACTTTTCATTTCCTTTGGACGGAAGCAAAATTATAATAACAAAATAATAAAACAAAAGAAGAGATGGTACTCTTGCAATCTTAGTATTCGTCCTAATGCATCATAACCATAATCCATATGCTCAAGTCAAAGTTCTCAATTTGATCAATCATATCATCATCATACACAATTGCAATACAACGATAAAAAAGATAGTAAAAAGTTTCAAACTCAACACACCATTATAGAAGTCCACAGAGCATGAAATAAGGGGAAAATCTGATAGCCAACTCTATAAATTCAAATAAGGGGAAAATTGACTGAAAATTTTAAAAAACAAGGATAGGTAAGATTAATCGCCCTCCCCCACACTTAAAGTACACATGTCCCTTGTATGAACTAGACAACAAAGATAAAACATAGGTGGAAGCGGGAAAATACCTCTTTTCTCTGGTTGCCTCCCGAGCAACACCTTGGTTAGAGTCATAGGATTGACTTCATCCATATCCCCCGGATGTTCAACAGGTAAACGATCAATAGCACGGGTCTTGACCATAAAATGGTCAAAACCAAAGTCAATCAAATTAAAAACACAAGAAAAGAAGTTTAGACTCTCTAGCAACAACGTCAGATTTGGCGAGGCTAAAATGGTCATTATACATGTAAAACTAATAATTTATAAACCTTACTAACACCTCTAAAAGTAGACTGGCAAGCAAGGGTCGATCCCACATGGAGTCTAGTAATCAATTTTTGTATAGTTAATAAGATCAACTTAATAATGATAACAAGGGGGAAAAGTGGATTGATGCTAAACTACTAATCTATTCTAGGAAAACAATGGAGAAAATACCTTATTTAGCGGAAATGCACACAAAGGAATGGTCATTTTGATCATTGACTTCCTAATTGCTAATCGGGTTCATTCTATCAATTTATATTTTATGATTGTCCTAGTACTTGTTCCTAATTAGTTAATAATTCAACTCGGCATATTAATCCTAACCTCTAGATAAAACCTTGAAACTATCAAAGGATAATCCCTAGACAACATGAAGTTCAACAATAAATAGGAACATACAGCGCCACTTGTCTACTAATACATCAATACCCTCCATACATCTACAAGTCCAACTAGTCCAAGTAAATGATTTTCTACTAAAAGGACAAGCCTCTCCAACTCGGACAAGCCATGCCTAGCTATATGAAATAGATCTATAAACCTAGGTGATCATTCTATATAAACAAACACAATCAATGATTAATATAAGCAAGAGGATAAAACAAATCAACCAATATATATTTATTAGAACCAAGGAAGAAATTTACAAACCAACCATCCACATGCTTCAACATGGAGAACAATGAAAATCCTTTCTAAACTCTCTAAATTAAACTACAACTAAGCATGGGAAGGAGGCAAAGCTCTAATCCTTATTTATAATAACACTAGAAACATTCAATAAAAAGACCCAACCCAAAACTCCATCAAAAATAGGAAAAAAAACCCAAAGAAAGCCCGCAATAAGAAAAGGAGCCACAACAGGAACCCCACGCGGGCGCGGGCACGCCCACCTCCAGTAACCTCGGTGCGGTCATGCCAATGTGGGCGCGAATGGGCCCACCTTCAGAGACCACAGCGCGGTCGCGCCAATGTGGGCGTGGTCGTGTGATAGGAGCTTATTATATGGTGTTAACTAGCGACTATTAGATTAGGATTAGTGGTGTTTAGGTGCTTAACAAGTGGTATACCCAGAATCCGGTTTGGAGTTCATTTATGTATTAGGGGGATGCTCGTAAGCGGTTTTGAGTGATTTTATCATGGAGATCTCGGTTGTGCTCACTTTTAGTGCATTCAGGATGGATCTAGAGGAAGTATACCACGCCTACACCCAAGGAGAATCCGAGAGTCGAAGCCGATCTGCATCGACGCTTGTATAAGATGCGCTTCGACCATTGAAGATAAGAGAAGAAGTGCTAATAAGAAGTGCTGAGATATTGAACTTAGTTCAGATGGCTCGTTCTCCCTGATCCGATGTCCGATTGAGGTGATTCCAATTCGAGGAGTTAGATATTGAAGTCTACTTCATTACATAAAAAGATGATAGCAATCAGAGTTGTGAGCCAAAAGACATGGAAATTTTACGAACGTCACGTTTCTGCAGAAGCGCGATTCAGCCTCAATTGAAGTTGTCACGACCGAGACAGATATGTCACGATCGCGACTTGGCCGCAGTTGAGATGTCACGATCGCGACTCTCTATCACGATCATGACCATCCACGGACCTGAGAACTGGAGAAAAGTCACGATCGAGACCCCTGTGTCACGATCGTGACGCGGACACAGACGACCCATTAATTGAAGATTTGATCCGAGATTTTATCAATTATTTCCATATCTTTTTATTAATTTGAATTTATTTTTATTCCCTTTTATTGGATACTATATAAGCCTTAGAAAATTAGGTTAGATTGATCTTTACTTCATTATTCATTCTCTTAAGGAGAATTCAGCAGCAGCCAGAGAAAGCTTCCACTTTTATTCCACTTTCACCATCTTCCCTGGTTTGTTTTCCCATCATTCATCCATATTATTCATTGCTTTCAATGGCTATGTCTGGCTAAGTTCTCTATAGTTCACTCTTTAGACTGAGGCCATTGTTCTAGGTTTATTGTGAGAATTCTAATGTTTATGTTCTAAAGTTAATTTCAGGATTGTTTTATGATCTCTTGTGCTTTATTGATTATATTGATTGATCTTGATTTTATCTAGGTTGCAAACTAGGTTAATTATTATCCATCATATTTCTAGGCTTGATAATTCGATTTGAAAAGTCTTGTCTTTAGGTAGCGAGCAGAATTTGCAATGACTATTTGCGAGTGCTTATTGTATAGAGACTATAAAGCTGTGTCGAGTATCGGCAATTTGCCAATGGTATTGCATATGCCTACTTATTTTTGATCTTTATGCTGTTGTGCTTTTGAACCTTGGGATTTCCTTGGTTATTTCTTAAAAAATAATGGTTTCTAGGACTATTTGGAGTAGTTGCTATTTACGAACAAAGAGTAAGACAACCGAATTAACCAATTCAGAATATAAATTAATAGAATCCGTTGATCAACATTCCAATTGAATAACGTGCTAATACTAGAAAGAGTGACCTTCATAATAATAATTATTTACAACCCAACCAACCTTGCTTTTACATTTTCTTAATTGCTAAGTTCTTAAGATTACACATAAAACACCCCATAGTTACTACTTGGTAGCACCATATGAAATAAACTATCGTTCTGGCTCTCTTGGGATTCGACCCTTGCTTACCGCTTTACTAGTGGATTTGTTAAGTTGGGTATCTCTGATAGGCACAACGACCTTAGTCGCCCATCAAATTTTGGCGTCGTTGCCGGGGAGCCAACTGTTATAGTTTATTTCTTTTTGTGTTACTATTCTAGTGTGGACCTATCTTATGGTCCAATCCCGCGCTACTAATGAGTTTATTTGCTGAGTTTACTAGGGAGATACGGAATGATGGACGAATACTGATGAGGAGGAGGTGGATGAACTCTGGAAGTTTGTTAATCATTATGAGGGATATGGGAATCCACACCCTTGGTATGATCAACAATGGTATGAGGACTATCCGAGGTACAATGATTATCCCCAGCCTGAGCAACAACAATGGTGGTAGCCTCACAATCCTAAACCTAGTTCTGGACCATCAACTGGAGAGATGTTGCACGCTTTGACAAAGCATTTTATAACTCATGACCAGACTGCAGAAGAGAGCACCAAGTACATGGAAGCACAGGTTGAGCGAATGGTGCAAGCGGTATCTACATTGGCACAAAATATCTGAGGCACTGCAGCGTCAAACCATAGTGAACTTGAGCTTTATGGATGACAGTTCTATGACATTAAGTAGTGACCAAGGCTCGGATGAGATGCCAAATGATGAAGATAAAGGTGAGGTTGAGGAGCCAATAGACGCACCCCCGCAACCCGAGCTGCACGATCGCGCCGACGAGACTGGTGAAAGGCACGACCGCGCCATAGTCACGCGCAGCCGCACTATCACAGTGATTGTTCCGGAATCGTGTGCGCGACTATGCCCTCCGACGCGCGTCCACACCGGGCCCCCTGATCCCATGTGCGACCGCGTCCCATACATACGCTCCCGCGTCCTCTTCTCTGCTGATGTGCGTGCCTGTGCACCAGATCCGCATACCCGCGCCTGTTTTGCAACTGTTTTCCACTAAGGTCTCCCTCAGCTACTTAACATCGATAAGTACGATCCGGGACCACCATTAGACGATGAGGGAGAGTTACTTGATCCGCGAGATGATCTCAAGCTATGTCTAGCCACCTATGCGCATCCACAATTTCAAATGTTCGGGACACCAGAACCCCGAGCACATGTGCCTCGTTCTACAAAACTCCTTAAGAGGCCACGCACGGTGAGGAATAAGAAGAAGAGAGGTTGGTAAGACAAGAGGATTAGGAAGAGACGAGGCGTGAGAGCCTATTGTGTGAAGAAGAAGAGAGAGTTCCCTATGAGTTGGCCTATGAGGGGCCTAGTGCTGGTTGATAGAGAGCAAGAAGTCGAGCCAACGATGTTAAACAAAGGCGCTGCGTGGGAGGCAACCCGAGGGAGTACAACTAACATTTCTCCCATTATTTTGTTTTGTTTTTGTTTCTTTTTCAGAGAAAACCGTGGAGCTAGCATGTAGGAAGCCATCAGAGGAGTAAAACAGACACCAACCTCCCGAAATTGCCCTTGTCACGATCGAGACATAATCATCACGATCGAGATTTTCTCCCAGTTGAAAGATAACGGTCGTGACACTGCATCAAGATCGTGATACGGCCCTAGTTTTTGCTCAATCCTGACGATGGCGACGACGGGTGATTGCGGTTTCTTCTTCCTCTTCCCTTTTTATGGTGTCCTCTTTTGCTGCATTGAGGACAATGCGTGATTCAAGTGTGGGGAGAGGAGTTGACTTGTTTGGGTGCTTTCGGCTGATGTTTTTATGGTTTTAAGTTTATTTCGCTGATGTTTTTCTTATCTATCGAGTCTGTACCGGATATTCCTTGAACCTTTGCTTTTATTATTGTTAAAAAAAAGAAAAGAAATCAAAAAAACCCAGGATAGTAAAAAATGATTAGATCGAAAAGGGGGGCTCCAACAAAAAATAAAATAAAATAAAAGAAAATAAAATAAAAACAAATAAAAAATCAGGCAAGTAAAAATGGTTTAAAAGGAAAAGGTAGGTTCCTGAAGAAAAAAAGAAAGAAATAGTTCCTACCACTCTAGAATTTTGGTGAAAACCCGAAAGGGCACCGGGATTACATTGTTTGTGATTATTTATTCGATTGCATCATTTATTGGCGTCGGAGACATAAGAAGGGAGTTGATGGATTATCCTGGGTTCTTAGGATTCACCAAGGAGGGATAAGAAGTTAGTATTTGGCCTTTTATTCCTTTGTTTTTGAGCTTATTGTTATCCATACTTTGCATGCTCACCCTTTCACTAGTTCATCAGATTTGTTACACACTATTGGCAGTTGTATTAGATTCTAGGATTATATTTCTATTTCTTGGAATTGGATGCATATTGTTGTGGTTGTGCTATGCAGATTTCTTGATTAGGATTAATGGTTGTGAGGTATGGTTTGATTACATTACTTAGTGGTTTAGGACATTGATTGAAGAGGAGGTATAAGAAGTGTATAAGAGAGTGGGAGACTCAATTTTTATCTTTATTATCATTACTTATGTACCCTAACCATTAGAGGAGATTAGGATGTCCACTTGTGCTTTATTGCACACCACTTGGTTCGATTTTAATATTGTATGGAGTGGTGACATATGAAGTGGGGAAATAAGGAGGGATTTGGGTAGGTCATCTCGGAGAGATAAGAAGATAGATCGGAGTTAGGTTAGTGATCATTTTACCCTTGGAGTTCGAAGTATAGTCTCTAGCAGACTGTCTCTACACTTACTACAGACCTTTGTGCTTATAGGAGGAGTGAGCTTTATCTTGCTTACTCGAGGACGAACAAGGTTTAAGTGTGGGGAAGTTTGATAGGAGCTTATTATATGATGTTAACTAGAGAATATTAGACTAGGATTAGTGGTGTTTAGGTGCTTAACGATTGATATTCCCGGAATCCGGTTTGGAGTTCATTTATGGATTAGCGGGATGCTCGTAAGTGGTTTTGAGTGATTTTATCATGGAGATCCCGGGTGTGCTCCCTTTTAGTGCATTCGGGATGGAGCTAGAGGAATTATACCATTCCTACACCCAAGGAGAAGCCGAGAGGCAAAGCCGAGCTGCCTCGGCGCTTGTAGAAGACGTGCTTCGACCATTGAAGAGAAGAGAAGAAGTGCTAAGAAAAAGTGCTGAGATATTGAGTTGAGTTCAGATGGCTCGTTCTCCCTGATCCGATGTCTGATTGAGGTGATTCTAATTCGAGGAGTTATATATTGAAGTCTAATTGATTACCTAAAAAGATGAGAGCAATCGGAGTTGTGAACAAAATGTTATGGCAATTCTACGAAGATCACTTTTCTGCAGAAGCGCGATTCAGCCTCAGTTGAAGCTGTCATGACCGAGATAGATATGTCACGATCGCGACTTGGCCGCAGTTGAGATGTCACGATCGCGACTCTCTATCACGATTACGACCATCCACGGATCTGATAACTGGAGCAAAGTCACGATCACGACCCCTGTGTCACGATCGTGATGCGGACACGGACGACCCATTAATTGAAGATTTGATCTGAGATTTTATCAATTATTTCCATATCTTTTTATTTATTTGAATTTATTTTTATTCCCTTTTATTGGAGACTATATAAGCCTTGGAAAATTAGGTTAGATTGATCTTTACTTCATTATTCATTCTCTTAAGGAGAATTCAGCAGCAGCCAGAGAAAGCTTCCACCTTTATTCCACTTTCACCATCTTCCCTGGTTTGTCTTCTCATCATTCATCCATATTATTCATTGCTTTCGAGGGATATGTTTGGATAATTTCTCTATAGTTCACTCTTTAGGCTGAGGCCATTGCTCTAGGTTTGTTGTGAGAATTCTAATGTTTATGTTCTAAAGTTAATTTCAGGATTGTTTTATGATCTCTTGTGCTTTATTGATTATATTGGTTGATCTTGATTTTATCTAGGTTGCAAACTAGGTTAATTATTATCCATCATATTACTACACTTGATAATTCAATTTGAAAAGTCTTGTCTTTAGGTAGAGAGCAGAATTGGCATACACTATTTATGAGTGCTTATTGTGTAGAGATTATAAACCTGTGTCGAGTATTGGCGATTTGCCAATGGTATTGCATAGGCCTACTTATCTTTGATCTTATGCTGTTGTGCTTTTGTACCTTGGGATTTCCTTGGTTATTGCTTACAATAGGGGTTTCTAGGACTATTTGGACTAGTTGCTATTTATGAACAAAGAGTAGGACAACCGAAGTAACCAATTCAGAATATAAATTAATAGAATTCGATGATTAATATTCCAATTGAATAATGTGCTGATGCGGGAAAGAGTGAGGTTCATAATCATAATTGTTTACAACCCAACTAACCTTGCTTTTACATTTGCTTAATTGTTAAGTTCTTAATATTCACATAAAACCCCCCATAGTTACTACTTGGTAGCACCATAGGAAATAAACTATCTTCCTGCCTCTCCTGGGATCCGACCCCTGCTTACCGCTTTACTAGTGGATTTGTTAAGTTGGGTATCTTTGATAGGCACAACGACCTTAGTCTCCCATCATCGCGCCAATGTGGGCGTGGTCACGCTGCTGTGCAGACCGCCTGGCGTGGTCGCGCCCTAGCCCAAGTGCTCTAGCACGGCTGTGTCTTGTTGTGCGTGCAACTTTGCTTTGTACTTTGGACATCTTCTCTTCTGTCTTTTTCTGAATGCTCGTGATCCTTTTATTTAACCACTTTTCTCTGCAAGATCCGGACTACTGTAATTCGCTCAAAATCATGGCCAATTCGTCTATAAATGATGCTAATGACCACTTACTACACCATGCTATACGTCGCTCATCAGTTGCATAACCCAAACGGAATAAGAAAAGAGGCAAAAGTACCGAGTGGACATGTGAAAGTTGTCTTGCCTTGATCCTCAGGTGCAATGGCTATTTGGAACTAGCCAGAGTACCCGTCTAGGAAACAATAATAGACACGCCCTACTAGTCTCTCTAGCATATGGTCAATGAATGGAAGGGGAAATGATCCTTCATTGTTACTACATTCACCCTAATGTAATCTATGCATACTCGGAATCTTGTGAGGGGTCGAGTAGTGACTTTATCACCTTTAGAATTTTCCACTATTTTGACTCCTCCCTTCTTAGGTACTACATGCGTCGGCCTGACCCACTTGCTAACGGAAATAGGGTAGATCATTTCGGATTGCATGAGTTTGAGTAAATCGATCTTTACCACTTCCATCATGGGCGAATTCATGCGCATTTGAGGCTACCTAACTGGTTTCTCCTCACTTTCCAGCAGAATGCGGTTAGTACAAGTATTAGGGCTAATTTCCTTGATATCGGCAATTGTCCATCCTATAGCAGAATTGTGCTCCCTGAGCACATTGACTAACCTTCCCTCTTGGTCTTGGGTAAGCTTACTTGAAATAGTGACTGGTAAGGTCTCATTCTCACCCAAGAACACATATTTAAGATGATTTGGAATGGTTTTTAGTTCAACCACTTGAGCTTGCACATTTGATGGAAAAAGCTTCTCGCTTGGCGAGGTCAGTGGCATCAAATTCTTGCCATTTAATTGTTAAGTAGGTTGATACTTGTTACCAACCTCATAGACCATACCCTCCTCCTGACCTGATAGAGAGAAATCAAGACTAGAATCTATAGTAAGAGATTGTGACTCAACTAGTCTATCATCATCAAAAGTGTCTTGAATTACAAGATCTATCAAGTACAGTGAATATGCGAACTGCTCCCCGAGGGATGCTTCATAGCCTCATAAATGTTTATGTGAAAAGTATTTCAATCTACTCCTAGCATAAGGGAACCTATAGCAACATTGATCATGACACATGTTGTTTTTAGGAATGGTCTAACTAACATAATAAGGACTGAACTTTTACCATACTCCATCGTCAACACACAGAAATTAACCGGAAAGACAAGTTCACCTATGTTTACTAGGACATATTCAACTACCCCTAATGGCTTCACACAAGAACGATCAACTAGCTGAATGGATATATGTGAATCGAATAAAGGTCCTAGTTTTGGGGTCTCATATAAAGAAACATGCATATCATTTGTAGGCGTGACCAAGTCATGCATGGCTTTCCCTATTTTAGATCCTTCTATAGAGGTAAGGATAGTGAACATACCTGGATCCCCAGAATTCTTTTGAATACGTCTTTGGAATGCGGCGAAGACTTGTTCGTTTACCTTCACCTTCTTCTTGCTATTTTCCTCTCTTATCCTTCGTTTGGTGCACATTTGCTTTAGGAATTTTGCATAGCATGACACTGCTTATTAAGGTCAAAAAGAGAGATGTTGACTTCCACATTTCTTAATGTCTCTAAAATATCCTTCACGTGTTTCAATGGCCTAGTACGATTACGAGTTGATGGGCATGGGGCCACGAGTTTGTAGTTGTCGAGCTCATTCTCTTCATTTTTCTCTTTGTTTTCTACTTGGCTTGATTTTGGGCATCAACGAGCACCGATAGATGATCGGCGGTGCCCCATGAGATCTCTGTTGCTCCGAGTTTCTATCTCATCACTTCGGCAGTCGCTGATGATTGGTCGGCAATTACCGATGATTGGTCTGTCATTATCTTTAATATTTACACAATCGCCTTTCTGATTCTTACGATCTCCTCCGAGGTCGTTTCAGCAGGCATCGATGAGTGGTTTTTCAGTTTCATCCTCTTCTTATTCATTTAGGTGAATCGCAACCTTTCTAACTAGATTCCTTCCGCTACGAAGAGTGATAGCGTTAACTCCAAGATTCACTCCATTAGTTGTGCTTGCAATCAATGCTCCTACATTTCCCAGCTTGTCATTAATCATTGCAACACTCTTTTTCGAGATTTCCCATTTGTGCATCAAATTTCTTTTTTTTATAAGGGAATCTCGCATCTCTCCCAAGAAAATGTTTCCTTGTTGATGAGCTTGAAGAATACCACTCAATTGATCATCGAGTTGAGGGGGTTTAGGAGGGCTGTTGTCAAACATGTGTGGATTTCCAGTTGAACTTACATTTTAACTCTCTTGCCCTATGATTGGTTGTGACGTCTCCCGTTCCATCTTAGGACGACGCACTTCCTCCTTCAAGATCTCTTATTTATCTTGTTTAACTTCCAAGACTTGACTTACTTCTTCTGACTCTTCTAAGTACAATTGCCAAGAATCCTCCTCCAAGTGTGTAATGATTTTCATAGCTTCCCTACGAGTCTTCATCAAGTTAATTCCTATACAAGATGAATTTATCAATCATCTGTCCTCTTCTCGAAGTCCATCGTGAAGGTAGAGAATCAACTCATGTCATGCATAGCCATGGATGGGCAACTACTTAAAAGCCTTTTGAATCGCTCAAAGTGGTTGTAGAGTGATTCCTTCTCCTTATGTTCAATGTTGCAGATCATTTTCTTTAGCGCACTTGACTTAGTTGCACGGAAGTACTTATCCAGGAACAACTTCTTTAGTGCTACCCAGGTGTTAACACTTCTTGGAAGAATGGTACGGTACCAATCTTTTTCTCTCACTTTCAATGAAAAAGAGAAGAGTCTCAACATCATTTGATCTAATGGCACTCCATTTGGTTGTGTGACCACGCAAACTTCTAAGTACTCATCCAAGTGTTGGATAGGACTTTCTTGGATTGTACCGCTGAATTTTGGAAGTAATCGAATTACTCCCGGATTCACTTTGAATGTGAGACCTTCTTCCAAGTCAGAAAATTGCACACCACGCAGCTATGTCTCCAAGAAGGAGCGGTCAAGGACTCTAGAGTGTGATCCGTCATCACAAAGTCCTAGTTAGTCTCGCTGGATGGGTTTCTGAAACAAAAAGACACCTTGAAACTATCAAAATCAAAGGTGTGAGTTGTAAGATAGACTCTCACCACAAATAACGCAGAATTTAATCAAAAGAGTTTATTGCCGCCTTGGCAACGGCGCCAATTTTATAAATGATCCACCCTTGCCGGTCGTATTTGTTAGGAATAACGAACAAGAGTGTTTTTATGCAAACATGGTAAGACAGAGTGTATCGCCTCTTTTTAAAACAAAATCCTAACTTTGACACTAAATCCTATTAATTAAAATATAGTGGAAGTAGGGGTCGAATCCACAAGGAGGTGAATATCTTTTTATTAAATTCAAAATTAACCTAAAATACTAAACTAAGGGGGTTTTAATGCTACTATATCCTAATTAAATACTAAATGCATAAGATAATTAATGACAAGATTCAATTGAAAAAAAAACTTAGCTAGACACTATCCATTTATATTTGACAAGTTGATCATAGAAACTCCATTCATCTTAAAAATGCAATGTGTTCCTACTTGTATCCTAAGATAACTAAAATCTCAAACCGAGTATAATAGTTCTTTTCTTATGATTAACCACAGATCATGATTCAAATCATAGGAAGCATTAAGCAAGAAGCACCAAGATATAGGCATTTCGCGACTAGCCTATATGTCAATTCTCTACAGAAATTCCTAGTTCCATCCGAATCAAGGAAATTATGATGGCTTCAAAGGAGTAGACCTAAACAAACAAATCGATCTATCCTAGCAATGGATTTCAATTCACATAACCTAATTGGGCAGATTAGGGCATAATTAAATTCAAAACCCTAATCAAGAGAATTCAAGAGAAAATTACACAAGTTTAATAGAAAGAAAAACTCACAACTTCATCAGAATATAAATTTCAAGATACAGCTAAGCTTGGATGATTAGTTCATAGTGGAATTCATCAAAAACTCAAAAACGTAAAAAGTATGGATGAGGAACGTAGAATAATTTCTCTCAAAGGGAGGCTATATTAATTTAAGAGTTCTAACTCTATTGATATGCTAAACCACTAAACCTGAAAATAATAAAATAGAAATTTGGAAATAAAATATAAAATCTACCTAAAATCGCAACGAAAAAGATAGGAAGAAAGAACAAGTCGTTTAAGTCCGTTGGGAGATCGGATGGCACCGATGAGTCTTCTGTGGGCTTGCTCGAATTCCACATCTGCGGGCGCCGATAGATGTACCACAGTTGCTGATGGGTCTTCTGCCCGATTTGATCCATTTAACTTGTTTTGCACCTCTATTGTGAATGCTTTTGTCTTCACTCCTTCCTAAGCTCCTCGTTGACTCTATTAATCTCCAAAATAGCTCGAATAAGATATACGACATTGGATTATGGTTTGGACTAAATATATCATAGTAATGCCCATAAATGTAGTGGTGCTAAATCCATGCTCATAGACACGTCTTAGATGTGCCTATCACACCCACACTCAGAATACAATCACTTCATGCTTAAGAAATCTTCCTAACATTCTTATGTTCATTTAAACAACATATAAAATAACGGAGATCATGCACACACATTTATCATGTAGCGGGACAAAGTTCACTCAAATAAAGTACGTATGTGCATGTTAGAGAATAAGGGTAGACTTTTGGCACTCGATGTAAATACTCCCAGTGTGAGCTAGGGAGTCTAGGGACCGTACCACACGAGTCCGGTTAAGGGACTACAAACAGATATGAATCATCTTTAGGGGTTATGTAATAGGCTTAGAGGGGATCACCGTATCTATTTTGCG
This sequence comes from Phyllobates terribilis, assembly GCF_046119375.1. Taxonomy (NCBI): domain Eukaryota; kingdom Metazoa; phylum Chordata; class Amphibia; order Anura; family Dendrobatidae; genus Phyllobates; species Phyllobates terribilis. The sequence continues at coordinate 27,791 of NW_027367571.1, forward strand.
AATTGCAATTGAAGAGCATGAAAAAGGGTGGTTATATTATCATGGTAAATGCAATAAGTAAACATGCTGATAGACCCTTTTTCAATAATATATTACACAGTCATGCGAGAGACACAGAATAGTGCTTGTTAGGGATGGAGCCAGTTCTAAAGTTCTCAGAATATGACAAAGTAGCTATTTCTAGTCAAGTTAAAGGGGAACTTACATTGCTTTCAATTTCAAAGGTGAACTTCAATTGATTGAAATCATTCCCATTATAAGACTAAGGTGAATAAAATGCTGCTTATTAATTGCCTTAGTGAAAATATCCGTTATTTGCTCTTCCGTTCTACAATGACTTAGCTCAATGTGCTTCTTGTCTACGATCCCTAACGAAATCATGTCTCACGTCTATATTCTTAGTTGTGGAATGATGAACTGGATTCTTAGAGACGTTGATCGCAGTTGTAATATCACACCTAATTTCTAGCGTACCAAGCGAGATGCCAAAATACACCAACTGCTGCTTAAGCGAGAGTAATGTGAACAAAAAGCAACATCGTCTATATACTCGGCCTCCGTTGTTGAATAGGTGATCAAATTCTTCTTCTTTGATGCCCAAGACAACAAGAAGGGGCCTAAGAACTAAGCCATTCCACACATGCTTTTCCTATCAGCGAGATACCCAGCCTAATCTATGTCGGTGTAGCATGTCAGGGTGATATCACCTTCTCTTGGGTATTATAAGCATAATTCATATGTCCATCTTAGAAAGCAAAAAATCCTCTTGACATTAGCGACATTTGAAGCTCTAGGTTCGCTTTGGGATCTCGCGCATAGAATCACTACAAATGCAATCTTAGGTCTTGACACTATAAGATACATAAGGGATCCTACCATCCCCTTGTAGCTTGTCTCATCCACCTTTCCTCCAGCAAGATCTGCATTACGCTTTGTGATTTGGAGATTGGAATGGGGAAGGGCTTGCAACTCTCCATATTGTAATTCTTTAGTAGCTCAAGATGGTACTTTTATTGATGAATCTGGATGCCCTCCTGCTTTTTCACCACTTAAAGAGCTAGAAGGAATTTGAGCTCGCAAATCATGCTCATGTTGAACTTCTTGCTCACAATGGTCTTGAAGTCATCTACAAGAGACAAGTTATTGGAACAGAAAATAATATCATCTACATATATTTGTACAATAAAGATATCATTTTTATACTCCCTTATGAAAAGAGTCTTCTTGTTGTGCTGGATGAAAAATTCTGAGAGACATACATACCAGGCTTGAGACGCTTGCTTAAGGCCATAAAGAGACTTGTCTAGAAAATAGAGATGTCAGGGTGAGATGGGTATTTGAATCTAGTAGGTTTCTTGACATACACCTTTTCATTGAGTGTCCCTTTCAGAAAGGATGTCTTTACATCCATCTGGAACAGTGTGAAGCCCTTGTGAGAAGCATAAGCTTTGAGCAAGCTTATTGCTTCTAGTCTCACTACTAGATCATTAGTCTCGTCGTAGTCGATACCCTCTTGGTCGTTGTAGCCGTCATCTACCATCCTCGCCTTGCTGCATACCACTTCCCCTTGGTCATTAAACTTGTTCCTGAAGACCCATCTTGTTCCAATTATAGTCCTATTGGTGGACCTTGTAACTAAGCGCCGCACCTCGTAGTGCTATAAAACCGTGGAGCTCTTATTGCTTCACCTCTATCAAGTGTTGACCTTGAAGTGTTCAGTGGATGTTCTTTGACTCCACCAAAGATCCAAATGCATTGAAAGCACAAAGGTTGTGGAGAGAACAACTAGTCTGAGTGCCATTGTGTAAAGGTGTGTGTATGTTGTCCATAGGATGAGAGTTCTTCTCTTGAAAGTTGTGTTGCTTAATAATTGTGGTATCTGGATAATAGTGAGGGTTGTGTGCTTCCCAGTTGACTATGTGGAACTACTGGCTTCAGATCCAGAAGTACTCACTTGAGCAAGATGGGGTCTCACTTCTTCTTGAAGATGAGTTTCTTCACAAGAAGGGATACTTGCTTCATCATCAGAGAGAGTCACTTTATCTATGGGGGACTCACTTCTTCCTGAAAGTCTTGGTCTTGCATCTCATTATCACTTTCCTCATTCAGGGCACCACCATATATAGAAGAGGATCTCTCGGGTTGCTCTCTTCATCATCATAGTTAGCTTCAGAGTGCGCTATAGGATATGAGTTATGTAGAGATCTTGAGGATGAGGGACCTTGAGCTGTGAAAGGATCTGGACTAGTTGAAGCTAGAGTAGGGAGAGGGCGTGCATCACATCTCACGTGAATGCTTTCATCTATCTTACTTGTCATCTTTTTGAGAACCTTGTATGCATTTATCGAGTGTGCGTATCCCAGAAACACTGCCTCATTGTTCCTTGGATCAAACTTTCCTAGGTTGTCCTTCTTATTATTGTGGACATAACACTTGCACCCAAATACCCTCAAGAGTGAAATATTTGGTGTCATCCCTTTCAATAGCTCGTAGGGAGTATTCTTGATGATTGGAATTTGCATTTCCCTGTTTATGATGTGGAATGCTGTGCTCATAGCATGTGTCCAATATTGGTGAGGAAGCCCGCTGAAGAATAGCATCGTTATTGCCATGTCCTTGAGCATCCTATTGTTCCTCTCGACTACTCCATTATGTTGTGGGGTTCATGTAGATGAAAAGTTGTGATCAATTCCCTTCTCCCTACAAAATATTAGAAAGCTCATGCTCTCAAACTCTAGTCCATGATCTGAGCGAATGGAGCGAACAGGGAGACCCATACTATTTTTGAATAAGAGTACTAAGGATGAGAACTAAGTAAAAGCCTCATCCTTAGTCTTCAAAAATAAATTCCAAGTAAATCTAGAATATTTATCCACTAACATGTATATATATCGATTACCCCTTTTACTTTGCACCCTTAGTGATCCAAAAAGGTCCATATGGAATAACTCTAGTGGCTTTTGTGGATACTAACTTTTTAGGAGTAAATGATTGTCTTGTGCTTTTGGCTTGAGTGTAGTCTGAGCTGGTTGTCATGGCTCTGTCTTTATATTTGGTAGATATCTCACAAGCTCTTTCTTCTTGAGCTTGTATAGTAGTTGTAGACTTGCATGGGTAAGCACTGATACCAGAGATTCGACAAGTCTTCAATCATGGCAAGACACAGGTATCGAGCTAGAATGAAGTCATAGTCAAATAGCTTTGTGTTCTCTACACTCTTACCGTTCATTAAGATCACTTAATCTGGAGCTCGCACAATGTAACTAGTGAAGGTGAAGGTGACTTCATTAGCTTCTTGGTTGCGCAATTGAGATACACTGATTAGGTTAAACTCTAGGTTCTCGACCACGTTGACATCTCTGACTTTAATTTCTTTAGTCAGCTAAATGTTGCCTCTCGCTTTGATCTTCCCCTACTTCTTATTGACGAAGGAGATGTTTCCACCTTCAATAGTTTGAAATGAGGGCGTAAATGTTGGATTCTTAGGCATATGACATAAGCACCCTCTATCAATATACCACTTGTGCTTGCTCTTCATTTCAACCCTCAAGGTAAAGGATCAAGCTTTTGGAACCCATCAAAGGTTAAACTTTGTAGGTTGGTTAGATATTATATTGCATAAGCTATGAGGCTTGACTGTCTCTTTCTTGACAGGAACGAGAGGTTGATAATAAGAAGGATCATTCAGGTCAAGCACTTGATTAGGCATGTATGATTAATAAGGCTTATTCTTAAGTCCCTTATTCTTATGACAATCATTCTCTGTGTGCTCTTTCATGACACGGAAAGTACAATACCTGTTATTTCTAACGTAGCCATATTCCCCTTTTCAGGATGAAAGGGAGCCTTTTCTATAGTTAGCATGATGGGGGTTGGGGTTTTGATCTTTCTTCATATAAAACTTAAGAGCTTTCTCCCCATGAAATCATATCTAGATTTCCTTAGGCCCCATTTCAAGATCTTTGATCTTACCTTCCAGATATTCAACCAATCTCTTATAGGATTGAAGAGCCTTATCTGGAGAATTGACTTTTTCAATCATTTCGCTAGTGAATTAATCATTGGAAAAAGAAGCTTCTTGAGAAGAATAGCCCTACCCAAGTCCAGATTAACTAAAACAATTTTATTGACAGTTTTTAGCATCAATAGACTTGTTCAGATGATAAAGCTTGTTATACCCCTTACGCTTACAGTTTTTACACAATTTAGTGATTAGAGTTGGATTGTCATGTAACTTCTTAGATAGCTATATCGCATTAGATCTTAAATCGTTATTCTCAGTGTTATACTCATCATTTTGAAGTTGTATTAGTTCATTTTCCTCTGTTACTTATTTAAGCATGAGAATTAGATCTTCCTTAACTAGAAGCTCGAGATTAAGAGACAAAACATTCACGAGTTTGTCATCTTCAGATTCTTCATTAGTAACAAGACGCTTTCATGATCTCCTTTGCAGATATCCATCTTGTCATTGGCGTCACCCCGGATGGTGAAAAACACCTTCTTGAGATCGTTGGAGCTTGCACCACCTTCTCATTTGTGCATGTCTTGGCCAAACGTCCCTTCTTCTGGTAGTTTTAGCAAGTGAAGTCTTTGAGGTATCGCTTCTGGGGGGCATCCTTTTTTAAGGATGTTTTGTTCTTCAAGAAATTTTTGACCATTTTGCCAATATTTTTCACCTTCAAATCATCATCTTGATCACTTGAGTCTCACTCTCCATTCGCTAAAGGACCTTTGTAAGCTTCAAGGCAGTCTTTGACCTCACTGGAAGACTGGTCTTCCTCCATCGCTTCTTTCGGCGTTAGCATTATCCTCTTGGTGGTGTCGAACTTGTTGTTCAACCCACGGATAACGCAAGAGATAATCCCACTCTTCTATGAATAGTCTCGTTGAGATCATATTTCATCCAAGATTTCGAATCTTGAATGAAAAGCAGAGATGAATTCAGTCTCGTTCATCTTGACAGAGTGGAACTAATACTGTAGCTCAAACTTTTTTTTGTTCCTCATATCCTCACTACTTCTATGTATTGAGATAATGACTTCTCATATTTTCCTGGCAATAGGGATTCTCATTACCTTATCAATGTCTTTCCTCGAGAGGGTGTTCATGATTAGTTGATGCGCTTTGGCGTTTTTCTCCAAGAGGGTGTATTCCTGGACACCTCAAGTCTTGTTAGTTTTTTCTTCATGGACGGTTTCATCTCCCTTCTCAATAATTCTCTAGAATCGATAGTCAGTTTGCTGGATATAATTCCTCGTCACTCAGATCCACCAATCCAGTTCGCCTTGAATAAGGACATTCGGTTTGTTGAGGGAAATTCCCAAGGTGAAGTTGTTGGGATGTTTTGTCGTTCTCCATTGTTGCAAAGCTGGTTGGAAGTTGAATCTTGGCCAACGTCATAGCTCTGATACCAATTGTAGGATCAATCTCTTGAGGGGCTTAGTCTTTTAGCGGGACCAACTCCCTGAAAGAGGAATCCAGATTTGAATTACGAGTTGAGCAAGATTTCCCGACTATGAGAACCTTTGACCAGCTTGGTCTAGGCTAAAAATCACAATTTTTTTATTGCTTTGATTAGATACAATCCTGAACTAGAACAACACACTCTTCTCTAGATGTGTTTCCTCTCTTTCTATGCCAGAAAGTATTTCATAATTTAACTCTCAAATTCACAACAAAGAATACTGTAACACTCTTAATACAATCGCACAAAATTAAGATGGTGAAGTAACATTCTTAATTCCTAAGTCTTCTCTCTATTTATAGACAAGTTGTAAACACGCTTTCTCTAAGTAAATAGGCCTTGACATGTAAGCACAACCTCTTCACTCTCATTGGTTAGCAAGATCTTGCTTTTTGATGTCTAACGGCTCTATGCAAGTAGTTGATCGTGCTACCTCTAAGCGACATGCATACGACTCAGATCAAGCTTTCTCTTCCAACATGGTCTTTGCTGAACAACCTCCTTTAGCACGTGCTTAATAGTTTGCAAATCGCGCTTTCATCCAGAGGGTTGCGCTACCACGTGTACAATTGCCATTACTCTGGTTGCAACTTGCTTCTAGGAATCAAACGCGCTTCACGCTCTATTTTTCAAGTATGTTTCATGCCCACGCCTATTGCCTTTCTGTTACGCTTAACATCCTCTTCCCAACTATACTCTCATTGATACCTATCACGCTGCTCAACGGTACCTTATCTTCTCTTTAATGCTTAAAATGATACCTTTAAGTTCAACATTTATGCAAAGCGAGTATCTAGCTTTTTTAGCTAGTCCTTAATATTCATGAATATAAGTCTGCAATATGAAATATTCCTAGAAATTATTAGATACTATATTTATTACCATCAAAATTTGAAAAACTAGTCAGGCTACCTCAAACTTCACTAACAATAGTATTTACAAATTCTGATTAAATACTAATGATATAAATAGAGCGTCTAATATATAGAGGTGAGTTCCGGTGAAAACAACCCTTATGGTGTGATGTGCGAAGCATGTTGAGCCATTAGATTAGAAAATGGAGGGCTGAGATTAAAATATGGGTTTTTTAATGAATCCACGCGGTGACATTTTTGTAATTAATGGTGAACTGTTATTTTTATTTTTTTTTACGTTTTCTGGGTGATTTTTTTATCCCTTTACATGTGAGCATTAGCGGTGTTATATGTGAACATTAGTGTGTTATATGTGTACCCGAGAAAGTTCGCATTTCACACTATAATGATTGTTTTCACCGGATCCTTATTCCTAATATATATGCGTATAAGTTAAAATATAACTTTACATATTAATCATTGTTTTCGAGAAATTCAGTTGAACCAAATATGTTGACGCTGATTTAGTTTATGAAAAGACTGCTTAGAAATATAATCACGAGGAGAAGAGATTTACACATGTCGGGATTTTGTATATTTGGTGCAAATGATAGACAACGATAGTTTACGCATACAATATATTTGCACATATAGTTCGAGTATACTGATTTCAAATTGGATAGATCTCCTTGTGACCACACAGTTGGAGCTTGATTTTAGCAAAAAAACGACATAGAAGTAGTGATACGGGTTCGACGGAAATGATGGGGTATTACTGGAAGGGTGTATATGTGGGGTCTGTCTACCTCGATCATGGCCGATTCTCTCGTGTTCTGCATGAATGTTTTATTTTGAAATTCCATATCCTGTACATTTCTGCTGTGATGATAATGTTTTTGTGGTTCTTTTCCATCAAGAAAGTAGTGGTATCCAAGAAATAGCAAGTGTACAAACATATGATTTTTATTTGCAAATTTCAGAATATGTGGTGCAGATGCACATCTATTAATGGATTAATAACAAACAAACAAATGCATTTTGTATAAGTAACTATGGTTATAGTGAGAATATATGAGAATATTATGCTGGAAGAAATCGATATATTTATCTGTGATTTTTGTGTCTGCGTGTATAAGCTTTACTCACACAGATATAAATGACTGACTTTTTATATTATGTTTATTATATACGTAATTTATTCCATGATACAAAAATACAAATGCCAAAAATCATATACAAGGTCTATATGTCAATATATGGATTGGTATATATAAATCTATACACATATTTGAATGAATTTATATATGTTTCCGTTTGTATAAGAATCGTTTTCACTTGATATTTCTGTATTTATAACTGTCTTATATTATTCCACCAATCAATATATGCAGCCATCAAAACCAGATAGAATAGCAGAATACCATAAAATATCAAGTACACGCTGCTAGCTGATAATTGGCTTGTAATCAATTTGGGGTGTGCACGGCATGTACATTATACGTCACATTCCTTGACCCAAAAAATTCACATTACATTTATTTATTGATGATCTTATAGAGCGTGTTTAGAGCTCTTTACAAAATAGTCTGTCTTATTTATTATCTATCTCAAGTTCGAATTATTACAACCACTTTCACCCATCACTAAGAAATTATTTTCCTGATATGATTCAGAATGAGGTTAACCGTTAACAAACAATATAAGGGTCCGTTCATTTATATTATATGTTTAATTATAATGAAGTTTTTTGAAATAAATATTTTTAAATTTTGTATTCCGTGTCAAAAAATAAAAGATATTTCTAGAAAAACAGCATTATAATGTGTTTTATGTGAATGATATTTTCTTAAAAAACTTCATTATAAATGAAAATGTCATTATAATAAATTGAAACGAACAAACCCTAATTCAGGATACATATAGTAACTAATACTAAGAAGTAATACTAACTTTAGATAAATATAATGAATTATTTACTATATATTATATATATATGGATGAAATTAGGTCAAGATTGGAGGATGTACCAAAAAAAAAACTAAGGATGCAAGAACATGAGCTAAGGGTCCGTTCGTTTAGATTACGTTTCCAATTATAATGAGGTTATTTGAAATAAGAACGTTTTAGTCCTTGGTTTCGTGTAAAAAAGTAGAAGAAATTTCTAAAAAACGGTATTGTAATGTGTTTTAGGCTTACGACATATTTCTAAAAAAGCTCATTACAATTGAAAATGCCATTATAATGGATTCAAGCAAACAAGGCCTACATAGTGAAATCGGACGATACTTTTTTCCTTTGAGAGCGGGAAAAATAAAGATTATACGTGATTTAACTTACGTGTGTTGGGTCTTATTCGTGCATGGTTATTTTTTTATTTGAAAAAGTTTTGAATTAGATTTTAGGTCTAGAAAAGGTAGAAGGCTTATAAAGACTAACATTAAAAAAAGGAAAGGAAATTCATTAATTCTGATTGGATGTCATTTGTAGGGGAGAAGACCATTAAATACTAATATAAATTGAAACTGGAAAAGAAGTACAAGTGATTACTATTCACGTCCTCTAAGCACGATTACGCTCTCTAATTATCTGAATTATGTCAGAGGATTTATTCCTTTTTGGAAATAAGTCAAGGTTCGCGAGTTTACTCTTCCTCTCTAGGAGAAACTTGTCTGTAACCCTATTCACCATGTCACTAAATACATTCCTAAATATATTACTCCTCGGATTGTCTTTGGTTGGACCGTAGGAGAGCCAAATTCAGAGAAAGACATCCTCTTGACTTGGTTGTTTTAGGTTTGCAAGGAGGAAGTAGTACTAAGATGACTCATATTATTCACCAAGCTTCTTGAGATCCACCTCACGAGAGTCCAATCCAGAAGTGAAGGAAAAGTGAAGAGTCAAATCTAGTCCCTCGCGAGGTGTGTTACCTCTCGACGATCTTGGGCTTCAACATTGACGTCGACTGTGGTTTCATAGTCCCGAGGCTAGGTCGACCAACAAGAGGCAAGTTGGTGAGTTCCGACAATTCAAGAAACAAGACTGATGGGCACAAGCACCAAGACTCTCGGAGAGTATACACGGGTGATTGGCATACCACGTCATCACGAAATCGTGTGGGATCACAAGTGATGAATTTCAAGAGTATAATGAGTTTATAGAATGGAGAAATAACAATAATCCCGAACAAGATATCGAGTAGAGAAGCATAAGAAAGAGGAAAGATGTCATAAAGAGGATGATGATAGACGTCGCCAAGAGGATGATGATAGACGACGTCATGAAGACGAGACGGATAGACGTGGTTGGGAAGACGAGATCAATTTCCATAGAGAGGAAGAGAATAGACGTCTTAGAGATATCAAAGATGAAGCGATAAGACAAGCTCACGACCAACCACCTCATCGGCACTTTGGACATCCAGGTCGAGAATAGTTCATAGGTGCGCGTCGAGGAGTTATGGGGACCCAAAGATCTTGTTGAGAAAAATGCACCCATATTAGTAGTGAAACCCAGAGAGAACCAACCCTTTAAGCACATGGTCAAACTAACTTTTCAGTCCAGAATATGATGGCTCGGGTAGAGTGAAATAGAGGCCAGAACCATCAACCTGGGCACGTGATGAACAGTGGGTGGCTAGGTTGGTGTAAAAGACACAAAACCCACTCCCGTGACATCACTGAATGTAGGAATGTCCGCCGAGATGCTGAGTGAGAAGACCAAAAAATCATGGAGCTATGCTGCTCAATTACAAAACAACCATGCTGTAAGAGAATCCACCACGACCAACACAAGTTTTCCCTCGAGCCGATGGGTTCGTGGGAACTATAACAAGAAGCAACCAACTGGGTTGTCCATCCGAACAGAACAAAGATGAGCTAGTAATGTTTCATCACCCGAGGGACGACCTTTGATGCTAATCACTAAACCGGTTCATGATGCTTATAACCTAGAGTTTAGTGACAACGACATTGTCGAGTGGGCTAATAAACAAGCTGACCCACTAGTCATACACATTCAGTTGGGCACTAATATTGTAAAGAGGGACATGATAGATACATGGAGTGCAACTGATATCCTATATTGGGACGCATAGCAAAAACTAGGTCTAGAACAAACAAAGCTTCGGCCAACCAAGTGCAACCTCGTGGGATTCAGATGTTCTTCCGTCAAGGCTCTTGTGGTGATAACTGTTGACATGATTCTGGGCGACGAGGGTGCCCCTAGGGAGTGTTGCGTAATATATTTTATAGTCATACCAATCACCTCATCATACAACGCTATTCTGGACAGGAGATTCTCTAATGCGTTTTGAGGCAGCCGTCTTAATCAGCCATTTGTGCCTCAAATACCTGACCCAAAACGGAACTAGAACATCAAGTGGCAATCAAGAAGAAACCATTCCTGTAATATTCAAGGAGAGAGAAATGTGAAGAAGGTAGTTCATACAAACCAATTGTATATTTCAAGGTTGCTAGTCACGGAGGAAGAAGCCGACCTCGACCCCAGAGGTTGGTAGACAAGACATTTCAGCGGTTGGTAGACAAGGTATTTGTGGGGCAAATCGGCAAAACAATTGAAGCTTACGTAGATGACATTGTCGTGAAAATCAAGAAATAAAAAGATCACCCCGAGGATCTTCACGATGTGTTTCACACATTAAGCATGTACGGTATGAGCTTAAACCCAGAGAAATGTGTTTTTGGTGTAACCAAGGGGAGTTTCTCGGCTTTCAAATCAGTTCAAGGTCATAGAAGTTAACCCAACAATGGTACAAGCAATTCTTAACATGAATTCACCCAAGTCAATGAGCAAAGTGCATCGATACTTGGAATCAGTGAACTACCTCGGGAGATGTTGCGCCAGGCTTGCCGAGCGTAATCTCCCATCCTTCAAAATTCTGAAAAGGCCAAAGGAGTTACCGAAGAATGAAAAATTGCCATCATGAGTCTGAAAGATCACTTATCTAATCTGTCAACCCTGTCATCCCTCTCACTAAGAGAAGTGTTGCAATTATATCTAGCCTCAGGCTCCCGCACAATCAGTCCAATCCTTGTTTTTAGCAACAAAATCCGGTGTATGTCATTAGTAAAGCCTTGGTACCAACCCAGACGAGATACTCGCCCATTGAGAAAACAATGTACACACTAATTATAGCTTCTGGGTGTCTAAGACCATACTTCCATGCACAAACTATCTAGGTGTTGTCCGACATTCCTGCTCCATGGGCTTCTACACCGTCCAACTTTGTCAAAGATAATGACCAAGTGGGTAGTCTAATTATCAGAATTCGACATCGATTACAAACCAAGTCCATCTATAAAGGCCCCAGCCCTAGCCTATTTTATTGTACAAATGATCTTCCGGGACAATGGAGAACCGACACTAAACGAGACCTAGGTATGGAAGTTACACATAGACAGGGTCATAAAATGTTGATGAATCTGGCACCAGAACAATGCTAGTCTTGCCTGAGGGAGATGTGCATGAGCGTGCTCTAACACTCAATTTCTCCGCAACGAACAACGAAGCCGAGTAGGAAGCCTTAGTCATAGGGCTTGAAATTGATCTAGTGAACTCCACGAAAGTGGTCAAATATTTCTGCAACTCCGAGGTAGTCGTACAAAAGGTACATGGGGTATATGAAACTAGAACTGGAAACCTCCTGGGTTATCATGCACAAGTAACCTCCTTCAAATCCATGTTCAAACACTTCCTCATCACAGATGTCCCAAGAGAAGAAAATGAACAGGCAAACGGACTAGCCAAAATGGTATCGCGACCCAACTAGCAAAGCTAACATGAAATCGTGACTGGTTTGGGTCCAAACTTGTAACGAGGTTGAAATTTATAAACACGTGGAGAGGATGACCATCGATCCACCTATCGATAACTGGCAAACCCCCATCCTGAAATACTTAAGGCAAGAAGACATATCAGAGGACCCTCACGAGCAAAGAAGGGGATGCTATGAAAATTGCATAGACCTAGAGAGCTTGCGAAATGCACGCATCAACCATACACCAACCTGAGGTTGAGATGAAGATCATGACGAGGTCGTGCCCATTTGCAATGTGGGGACTACATTTATTGGGCCCTTTCTCACCAAAGGCCCCGGGGCAGCTTGATGTAGGATTATCTCCCACAAGCTCGGATCTAGAGTGTTCAACCAACAGATACTAAGAACAAGTGTTCTAAGTGTTGTTCAAACTTGAAAACAAGCAAGAACAAGAAGAAAGAAAGAGTTTTAAGGGAAGAAATTGATATGTTCTTGAAGAGAACTTCTCTTGCTATGTAAGGAACCTTGGACTTAACCTCAACACAATACAAGAAGAGAACGATCAAAACAAGCTATAACTTAACACAACATGGAGATATACTACCATGAGCACCAAGAGTTTCCCATTCAACAAGTTTACACAATCAATTACATAAACAAGGTGAAATAGGAAGGTAAGCAGTTTGATAGATCTGCTCAAACTAATCAAAGATGGCTCATGAGAAACTAGGAGGAGTTTTGACTCTACTACAACATCAATTCAATCAAAGGCCCTTTTGGTTAGGTCATTTTTGGATTTTATACCTCCAATGACCAAAGCCTTCTACCAGCTGAAAGATCGACTAAATAGGTCCAAAATACCCTTAGGAAAGTTCCTTAAAAGAGTTAGGGAAAAGGGGTAGAATTGCACACTCTTACACCTAGCCGGGTAAGGTGTAAAAGTGTGATAGTTTCACAAAAGTGACATGTGCAGCCTTGATCTTGATCTTATATGGCCTTGATGTCTTCATTGGATTTGTTGGGGATATGCACCTCTTCCACATACTAGAAGGGTGGAAGCAATGGGTTCCATTTGTTGTGTTGAAACCAAACCCAAAGTAGCCTTCATAACTTCATGTTATCCGGGTAGCTTCACAACATGTGACTTGCAGACATGATGAAGGCCTTGAATGGGGGAGGTGTCTTAATGGAAGTTGTAGGAGATTGTCTTCTCTATAGCATACTAGAAGATGGGAGGAAAAGGGGGTCATCCCATATGTTACCTTCAAGATCAAAGTGGCCTCCTTGACCATGTCTTCTAGTTTCTTTGTCATATCTCTTGTGAGGTGTCCTTGACTTGTTTGCCTTGAGGATGCTCCTGCATCATTCCCTCCCTCTTGAGAGAGGCCTGACCCTAGGCCACCTCCTCCTATGGTGTGCAATGACTCCTCATGATCATCCTCCTCCATTGATTCTTCTTCGAACTCTTCTTGGTGCATTTGTGGGTGGAAGCCTCTAAATCTGTCATCTGAGGCTTGAGTGTGCTTCTTGTTCATACACACAAGTCTTGTGTCTTTAGGCGACTCATGTATGAGTCAAAATTGCACGTGTCTTGGCACCTTGGAGGCTAGTATAGGCAAATGCAACTTGTTCTCTCAGTTCTTTGCTTTGTGTCTTGACTTCTTGTCCTCACCAATGGACTTCTCCTTTGCCTTGATCCTTTTATGTTCTGCATACCTAAGAATCTGAAATGTAGTAATAGGCTTGAGAGTAATTTGCTCATCATTGCACAAGAAAGGGTACTTGTTAGCATAACCATCATGCATCATTTTGTTACCATTTTGCCAAGGTTTATCTAAGAGAAAGTGACTTTCTTGCATAGCTAGAATGTCAAAAGAGATTGTGTTTATGTAATGGTCAATTTTAAGTGTTAACTTACCTTTCCCATGTGCTTTAAACTCTACACAATCATTCATCCAATGAAGCTCATAAGGCCTAGGGTGCAAAACCGAGACTAGTTGTAGTTCTTGGACTAATTCATTGTTAGCTATGTTGCAACAACTATCTCCATCTATGGTTAAGTCACACACCTTATCCTTAACTAGACACTTACTAGGATACAAGTCTTCTCCTAGGTTATCTTCCACAATTTTAGTTTGGACCTTAAGGAATTTCTTGCAACTAAGGCTTGCACCTTGTTCATACTCTAGCTCTTCATTATGCACTAGTTCATTCTCATGCTCAAAAATATGGTTAAGGTAATTGTCAATTTTATGGATAAGTTCAGATTCAAGTTGTCCTAATGCATTGATTATCATGTCTTCTTTGTTAGGACAATCTTTCTCATAGTGACCCTTACCTTGACACTTAAGGCATTCTATGTTACTAGCCCGAGTGTTCATAGAGTGAGAACTATGAGAGGGTTTAGAAGTACTCCCTTGGTTACTAAACGATGAAATTTGGATCTTAGGAAACTGGTAGGAATGGTCCTTGTATGGCTCTCTTGGAGATATGACTTCCTTGGGCTTGCTTTGGTTAGCTCTTCCTACCTTTCCTTCCCATGTCTTGTTGTTGGAGTTGTTTGTCTTAATCCCTTGGAATGCTCTTGCCTTGAGCTTTCTCTCCACCTTGATGGCATTGTGAAGAAGTTCTCTACTTGTGGTGTAGGGATACATGCTCACTTCCATGGCAATGGATGGATTCAATACCCTTAGGTACCTAGCAATGGTAGCCTCATCATCTTCACTCACATTGGCCTTGATCATGGACGTGTGCATGGCATTGTACACTTCCTCCACACTCATGCTTCCTTGCTTCAAATTCTCCAACCTTTGCCTCATTTCTCTTGCATAATGGTGAGGTACAAACCCTGACCTCATGACATCCTTCATCTCCTTCCATGTAGTGATGGAAGGTTGACGCTTGATCCACTCTCTCGGATTTGGTTGTGCCACCACTTCTTTGCAAAATCTTGGAGCCCTAAGGTGGCTAGTTGCAACTTCTCCATCTCTGAAAGTTGTGGCATGCCCAAATTTGCTCCATCTTCCTCTCCCATCTCATGTATGAGGTTGGATCACACTTCCCTTCAAAGCTTGGGATTTTGAACTTCACCTTGCCTAGGCCATCAACCTCTCTTTGTCTACGTTCTTGCCCTTGTTCTTGGAACCTTGGTCTCCTTACTATTCCTCCTTGCCTCATGCACCTATCCTCCTGAAACTCATCAACATCATCATCACTATACCTATTCAAATCAGTAGAGTTAGGGTTAGAAAACTCCCTTGGATAGTTCATTGGTGGAGGTCTAGGCAATGGTGAGATAATGGGTCTAGTGGGTACTCTTATGGGATCCGGGCCTTAGGTGATGTGATATGGATCCATGCCTCACATCTTGTCTTGGAAATGGTAGTTGAGTGTGTGGGTGTGACGTTCCTCCAACTTCAAATTGTTTCCCTAGAACTATAGGTGGTGTTCTAGTCTTGTCTTGTTTGGATTCAATGGTGGATAGTCTACTAGAGATGTCATTCAAGTCCTTCTTCAAGTCACTAAGAATGTTCACTAAATCAGGTTGATTAGTGATACCATTGGCTGAATTAATCATGGGATTCACCTCTTCTTGGTGAGAGTCATGTTGTGAGCTAGACATGATCAAAGACAACAAACAATGAACAACATTAATGTTAGTCTAATAAGCTTGTGTTTGCTTGTGTTTGAATCACTTTTTCACTCTTGAATGTCCTCTCAACCTTGGCTATTTGATCACCTTATCAATGTGTTGTGATGCTAGTAACACTTGTTAGCTTGGTACACTAAGATGCTTAATCAACAAAGAGTTATAGCTAGCATAGACAAGCAAGTGCACTTGTAAGAAGATGATGTAGGAAAGTGTTTAGCTCAAAGGGACTTGAGAACGTCTTACCTAAGTTATGGTGCATAAAGAAGCCCTTGAAATGACCTTGCTTAGCCTTGGAAGTGTCCTTGAGAATTAGGCTAGGATATGTGTTCAAACTTGGCTAAGTGTAACCGAGTACAAGACATATGGGTGGGGTTAGGCTAGGTGTGAGGGGCTCATGGCAATCCCCTCTCTCCTTCTTCTTTATGTGCTTTAGGACACTTGGTCACGTTCCAAATGTTGCACTTGTAGTACACAACAAAAGGTACAAGATTTAGTTAAGAAAAAGGCAAGCTAGCACGTTACTCGGGGTACAAAAAGTGTGTTGCAAGCAACTTTGGGTGTTTGTTTCAAGAGGTTAATGAGCTGGAATGGATGTGAACTTTCTTGATCCTTGTAGTGGGGTTTTTTCTATGTGGAAGGCTCAGATCACATCCAAAAAGGCACGACCAAATGAGGTTGCAAAGTCTTGTGAATATGCTAGGTCAACACTTGTGAAAAGTAGAAAGTGACACTTTACCGCTTTAGGAAAGATTTTTTGCTTTAGTGTTTGGACAATCTACTCGTCCCTTTGGCCTGGTTTTTGTTGCCCTCAGCAGATCAAAAGTTGTTCTTCATGGGGCTCATAAGTTTTCTTCAATTCGTTGTGTTTGGTTTGAGGTGTGAAGCTTCAAAGTTGGGTTCTTGACCACTTTTGTGCATGAAATCAAGCCTCGGTTAGTTTTGGTTTTGGTTCTCTCTTAGACACTCCCTCAACTTTGCTTAGTGATTCCTTAGGCCTCTTCAAACACTTCCAACTTGGGTTTTAGTTCCTGCAAATACTCAAAAGATTCATTAGACTTACACCAACAAAAGGCACACAACAACAAGGCTTGGCTAGTGTTTTTGGGGCTGTTTTTTGGTGTGACTTTGCAAGTGTTGCAAAATCACTTTGTTTTTGTGTTTTTAAGGGTGAAAGATGGTTGAAAACTCAGCTGAGCTCTGATACCACTTGATGTAGGATTATTTCCCACAAGCTCGGACTAGAGTGTTCAACCAACACACACTAAGAACAAGTGTTCTAAGTGTTGTTCAAACTTGAAAACAAGCAAGACCAAGAAGAAAGAAAGTGTTTTAAGGGAAGAAATTGATATGTTCTTGAAGAGAACTTCTCTTGCTATGTAAGGCACCTTGGACTTAACCTCATCACAATACAAGAAGAGAACGATCAAAACAAGCTATAACTTAACACAACATGGAGATATACTACCATGAGCACCAAGAGTTTCCCATTCAACAAGTTTACACAATCAATTACATAAACAAGGTGAAATAGGAAAGGTAAGAAGTTTTATAGATCTGCTCAAACTAATCAAAGATGGCCTTGGGAAACTAGGAGGAGTTTTGACTCTACTACAACATCAATTCAATCAAAGGCCTTTTTGGTTAGGTCATTTTTGGATTTTATACCTCCAATGACCAAAGCCTTCTACCAGCTGAAAGATCGACTAAATAGGTCCAAAATACCCTTAGGAAAGTTCCTTAAAAGAGTTAGGGAAAAGGGGTAGAATTGCACACTCTTACAACCTAGCCGGGTAAGGTGTAAAAGTGTGATAGTTTCACAAAAGTGACATGTGCAGCCTTGATCTTGATCTTATATGGCCTTGATGTCTTCATTGGATTTGTTGGGGATATGCACCTCTTCCACATACTAGAAGGGTGGAAGGAATGGGTTCCATTTGCTGTGTTGAAACCAAACCCAAAGTAGCCTTCATAACTTGATCTTATCCGGGTAGCTTCACAACATGTCACTTGCAGCCATGATGAAGGCCTTGAATGGGGGATGTGTCTTAATGGAAGTTGTAGGAGATTGTCTTATCTATAGCATACTAGAAGATGGGAGGAAAAGGGGTCATCCCATATGTTACCTTCAAGATCAAAGTGGCCTCCTTGACCATGTCTTCTAGTTTCTTTGTCATATCTCTTGTGAGGTGTCCTTGACTTGTTTGCCTTGAGGATGCTCCTGCATCATTCCCTCCCTCTTGAGTGTGGGGGTGTGATGAGCGACGTCTAGTACGACATAATAAGTGGTCGTAGCATCGTGTATAGACGAATTGGTCATGATTTGGAGCACATTACCATAATTTGGACCTCGCAGAGCAAAATGGTTAAATACGAGGGTTACGAGAATTTGGGAGAAGACCGAAGAGAGGATGGCCAAAGGACAAAGTAAGTTCGCGCGCACAAGAAGACGCAGCCGTGCCGGAGCAGCTTGGCCTAGGGCGCAACCACGCCTTGAGGATTGCACAGTGGAGCGACCGCGCGTTAGGTGGCGCGACCGCGCTAGGTGGTCTATAGGTGGGAGCGACCGCACCCGCGTAGGGTTTCTGTCGAGAGAATGAATTGATGCGGGATTTGTTTGGGCCTTTTACCTAGTTTCAGATGGAGCTTCTGGCTGGGCTTTTTAAAAGTTATTTCTAGGGTTTATAGCTTTTTAAAAATAGGGATGAGATATTTGCCGCCTTCCCATGTTTAATTCTAGTTTAGTTTAGAGAGTTTAGAGAGGATTTGCGTTGTTGTCCAGGTGAAGCATGCATGGTTGGTTTGTAGACTTTTTCCTTGGTTCTAATAAATATATATGTTTTGAGTTGTTTCATTCTCTTGTGAATATTGATTACTTAATGCGATTTATCTTTCTAGATTGATCACCTAGGTTGTTTGATCTAATTCATATTGCTAGGTCTGATTTGTCCGAGTTCGAGACTCTTATCATAGGGTAACAAGTCAAGTGCTTGGGCTAGTTAAACTTGTGATTGTGTGGAGAATGATGACATGTTACCACCCAAGTGGCACTGCATGTTCCTATCTATTCATGAGCGTATTGTTGCCTAGGGATTAAAATTGATAGTTTCAGGGTTGTATTTAGGCAAGGGATAATGTGCCGAGTTGGATTAATAACTACATTAGAACATGGATTAGGGAAATCATAATATATAAATTAGTAGGATGAACCCGAATAGAAATTAGGAAGTCAATGATCAAACTAATCATTTTATTGTGCAGATATTCGCTGAATAAGGTATTTTCTCTATGGTTTTCCTTCATTGAATTAGTAGTTTAGCATCAATCCAATTTCCCCCCTTTTGTCATTATTAAGTTGATCTTATTAATTACACAAGAATTGAATGCTATGTGGGATCAGCCTTTTCTTGCCACTCTACTTGTATAGGAGCTAGTTAGGTAAATAAATATTACTTTGACGTGGCAAAACGAAGCCCATCAATAGCCAAGTACTACAACAAAAGCATCATGGTGACGAAATTCATGAAAGTGGATCTCATGCTATGCAAAACTAAAGGAGGAAAGCTAGACCCTAATTGGGAGGGCCCATACATTATCGACACCGAGTTATCTCTAGAAGCATAACAGGCTAAAAGACTTCACAGGCTATCTCATCGCGAATTTATGGAACATGATATGTCTGCGCAAATACCATCCCTAGCATCGAGGAGTCTCTCCATAGGTATTCACACAAACTCACATATTTTATTCTCATATCAAACAATAACCTCTCATGACATGATTCTACTTTGTATCTAAAAAGACAAGTTTATTTAACACCCTTTGATTGAATGTATAGGTGAGACTTAGCTCTCTGAATTGCGATAGCCCGAGATCATAAATAAAGCAGATGAGTGGGATGGTTAACCTCACTCGCGCCAAGAAGATAATATATCTATATATCACGATGGTGTGCACCCATCTAAATTATTAGAATAAGCACAGGAACTAACTTCGTCACTAAGTGCAGTAGTAAGGCCCCTAACATAGCTAAGCGTGAGAAAAGATTGGGTGTAAGCCTATTTCCATTGCTGCAGACCCTCCTTTGGTCATGAGAAAAGATTGGGTGTAAACCTTTGTGTAAAATCTCTAGCTCATCTGCTACCCCACTTGGGCAGGACCTAGCACTGAAGACACTAGGGTTGCAGCTCATATAGCCTAATCCATCTCCTCCTTGTAATTAAAGGCATGGATGTTGTTGCCAGGGGAATCGAACCTCTGAACTTTATCATATCCTCCTTACTTGGAGAGATATGTCACTAGTTGATCTGCAACTCAACCTCCCTGCCTTTATTTATAAGGAGGAGATGAGTCTGACTGCATGGGTTGCAGCCCTGATGCCTTCAGTGCTATGTCCGAACTACGAAGGGGGCAGCGGCAAGGCTGGAGATGTTACACTTATACCATTGCCACAGACCCTCCATGGGTCGTGAGAAAAGATTGGGTGTAAGCCTTTTTCCATTGCCACAGAGCCTCCATGGGTCATGATAAAAGATTGGTTGTAAGCCTCTATCTATTGCCACAAATACTCCATGGATTGTGAGAAAAGGTTGGTTGTAAGCTTTTGTCCATTGCCACATAGCCTCCATGGGTCAAGAGAAAACATTGGGTGTAAGCCTTTGTGCATTGCCTCAGAGCCTCCATGGGCCGTGAGAAAAGATTGGGTATAACTGTCTGTCCATTGCAGCAGAGCCTCCATAAGTTGTGAGAAAATATTGGGTGTAAGCCTCTCCATTACCAGAGAGCCTCCTCAAGATATGAGTTTAAGGTGTAAGCCTCTGCCGGTACATTATAGCATCATCGCGACAAAAAGTAAATGTAAGCCTCAGTTTGAGACAAAGAACCTCCTCGAGAGGCGCATATACCTCCTACCCTGCCATAATATAGAGCACAAGTGTAACAGAAACCCCTCGGACGATGAGGCAAAACAAAACCAACGCACAATATAAGGTAAGAATATTATTCTTCACACATATAAGCTTGTAAAGGAAGCATCCCTAAAAATCAAGGTTTTCCAGAAATGCAACAAAGACGAGCCTAACGAGAGAGAGCGCATCTCATGGTCAGGATATGTGACGAGGATAAGGTACAAATACATTTTCTCTACTTAATCCTTGTGATAAATATTACTATAGTCCTAATACGGATCAAGCATATGTAGATCCCAGAGCACCGCGAGCTAGCAACTCAAATAAAATTGAATCTACATTGCGAAGAACCCCAAGGCTGGGATTCGACTAAAACCTTGGGTAAATTTACGCACTATGTGATAAAATATTCTACCCACAACATAGGCATATTAAAAATATCGTTATCACATCGCATGGACCTTTACGAAGCCAATTAACATGCGGTAGAAACAAGACACATAAATAGACTAAGCAGGTCACGACCAATGTTTAAGTTGCTATATTTTTCCAGAGCATAAATTGAACTTTTAAATATGAGTTGCATCACCTCATGACACTTGAATGATTTTTTTTCCTTATGAAGTTAGATTCGTCTGTTTAAAATTCCTATAACAATTTCAAACAATATATTTTATGGAAAAGATATAGATCGACCATCCATAGGTCTATTACCCATCACGAGACCCCCTCATTTCTTTCCTTTCTTTACCAATCTGAATTGGTTATCAAAGCCAAGAGAGAAAGGGTCGAATAGATCACATGACAAGACAATAGATGCAAAACATAAATAAACATAAAACAAAAGTGACAAGCAAACCAGTGTACAAAGGCGACTCCCAGGGAGCTTAAAGTGGTTCATAAAGAGTTAGGCAAGAATAACACATTATGAAGGCACGGTTCAAACAAAAGTATTATCAAGTGGTAGAAACGTCATCGCGAGCACCAGAAGTCTGAACAGGAGACTCGTCCCTAAGCTTTGCCCTTAACTGGTTAAAGGGAGCAACAACACCTTAAGAGGGGAACTCTTTTACAGACCAAGATTCAAGAGGATTTTCCGCATCCTCGACAAAGGTGCCTCGTACATGGGGGGCTTGTGTTTAACTCTTGGATATTGGAAGGATCAAAGATAAAATTGGGAAGCCGTTGCTTGACAGCCTGCATCATTGAAAACTCAAGAAATACCACCATCTGATAGGAAGAGTCAAAGTTTAAGCGGTTTGCATTGCGGTGACCACCTGTATACTTCCCGATAGCCTCTTTTTTTGCCTCTTCCACCGCCAGAACCATCTCCTTTGCACGGTCCTCCTTCATCTTTGCAAGCCTCGACTCCAAAGATTTCTGATGCTTCTCTTTGGCCTGCTTCATGGTAACAACATGGCCCTCACGATCTCTCTCCATGGCCTTCTCGTGGTGATGTTTCAACTTGTCGACCTCTGCATCATATAATCGTTTGTTGTCAGCGTCTATCTTCTCAAAATCATCCTTACACTTGGCAAGATCACGTGCCTTCTCAGGTTGGAGAGCTATGACTAGAGTCTTCAATATATTAAGAGGCTTAATAGCTTCATCATAGCTGGAGACAGCGCCAGCTCCGTACTTCGCCGATGCAACCTGGATCAATTGGAGAGCCTAGAGAAAATAATAGTCAGAGTCAAAACATTTAGAGAGATATACCAAGTAGGAAAAAAATACACAAAACACATATACAAGTACTTACCGCAACAATAAGTAGATCACCCTCAAAAGTTGATCACGTATACACTTAATCTGTGACCACATACCGGGTTCATATGATTTTTCTCTTGTAGAAGGACCAATTTGATTTTTATGTTCCCTTCTCAAATTCAGATTCGTTTCTCTTATCATACTAGTTCATCACTATCATAATTTAGTTCATACACTATTTGGTCATTAGATTCTATAGATTTGTTTGGGTGCACACTACCACATTCATCATGATTTCTCTCACAATATTTCATATCATCTTCGAGCTCATATTCAATAGAACCATCTAAATCATCATCCTCCAAAATGTTCCTCTCACCTTTTTCCACAGATCTCTTTGGGGTCAATTTCTTTTTTCTACATCAATATGAAATACATCATAAAAACTTTCTAACTCTAAGTATTTAACTTACATATACATAATGAATTAACTAATAACAATGTGAAGTTTATTAATAAAACCTATATACAGTGATGGATTTTATACAAATTAAATCAAACACAATTCCACTTTGTGAGATGCAAACACAATTTTTGGCACAACAACAGAATTATTCAGCAAAGTGTATGCAACAAATAGGAATATACAACAAATAGTAAATACATTTGAATAAATGAAGTCTATACAACAGGTCTCTTTCGGGGAATGGCTTCCAGAAAAGTCTTGTCCGGAAAACATAGAGGGAGATCTATAAGAATGGGTATAAACAAAGAACATGAGTAAATCAAACACATTTGCCTCCCACGATCGGTAACGATACACTTTAAATACAAAAAAATACACATATCAAGCAAAAATCCAAGATTTAAATCTTACCGAGAATTCGTTTGCAAGTTGAATTATTGGGTTTGAAAATTTTATATCCTCTATAACAATCATTGGTCATGGGTCACTCAGGTTATCAACGTCAATTGAAAGCAGCAAATCGTTGTCTATGGTGAACGATAGGGTTAGAATTGAAACAAAAGCGGGAAGGAGGAAGAAGAAAGTGAAGGAATTGTGTCCTTTAATTAAATGTGCAATTACTTTTTTATGAAATGGGACATCTAATGGAGATTTATAATCCAATTATTTTAGGTAGTTATAGTGCTTTACTAGAAGGCAACTATGATTATGTACTTTATGTTATAAGTTCATTGCTATTATAATTGGGTCCTACGATGTCACACCCGAAGAGTTTAAAGGTTGGATCAATATATTGGAAGAATTATTATATAGAGTATATAATATAAAGGTTATATAATATATTAAAATTCCAAATAAAATTTATTAATAATAAGGAGTTATTATTAGTTAAGGGTAAAGGGGGAATATTCAATTAGTGAATAAGTTATATCTTTTATCTGTAGATTATAAATAGGGGTTATTGGAAATCCTAGACTTTCATTCTCAATCCATTTTTCTATTCCACAACTTTCTCTCCCAAAAGCTTTTTTATCTTCAACCTAGCAGTTGAGTAGATCTTTGCTCGGGTGGACTAAGTAGAGGAATCGCGCTTGAGGCTCTTGCCTCCTCTTCAAGAAGTTTATCAAACATGCATCAAAGGTATTGATTCTTAGTTTGTTTGGTCTTTCTAGTTTATGCATGAGATCCTCGTTTAGATGTAAGGAAATTATTTCTTGAAATTTTGCTTTAGAGTATATAAAATTCCTACAGTGGTATCAGAGCCTCTTGCATAAATTAAATGATCAAAGTTTAATTTTACAATTTAATTTATGTTTGGATTAAATAAGAATAGATTTGAGGTGATTTTTGCCAAAATAAATCAAAAGAGTTTAATTATTGATATATGTTTTTTGTCAGACTTATCAAAAAAACTTTATCAATTGAGTAAGTATTACCAAAAGAATGGACAAATTGTTATACATGATTTACATATGTGTTTTCAGTTTAAAATTGGAATAATTATTATCAAATTAGAGAAATTGGGGGTGAATTGTTTACGATCACTACAGCAGCCATAACATGGCATGATAGGCCGAAAAAAGCCACCACCGACATGACATCACTACGGAAAATGGTTGCGCGAGTCGTGACCGGCGATTATATGTCTTGATGTGTACAATGTCTTTCTTCCTTCGAGGATGAAGATGTGGGACATTACCACACCGAATTTATTTTTTATTAATTGACGAGTCTTGTAATATGTTATATACTTTAACTCAATTTGATTTTGTTTTTAAAATCATATACTGATTTTGTTGCAAGTCTCCTAATATTATAGTAATAGTTACTTAAATATTGAGTTTGTTATCATTATAAAGGTTTATCAAGTAGATTTAATTATTTAGTTTAATTAGATTATCTACTTACTGTTGTGAATTGACTAAGACA
This sequence comes from Phyllobates terribilis, assembly GCF_046119375.1. NCBI lineage: Eukaryota > Metazoa > Chordata > Amphibia > Anura > Dendrobatidae > Phyllobates > Phyllobates terribilis. Next base: position 52,546 of record NW_027367571.1, read on the forward strand.
AAGTGCCTTAATCTTGATTGAGAGATGATTAAACAAGATGACTTAATCTTTACAAAAGAACCACTTAAAAGGAACTTTAATATTAAGAGAAGTGAGAGAGATCAAGAACTTATAAAAGGTATTCTTGCTCTTATTTTTTTTATGGAATTTACAATGGAGGATGCCTCTATTTATAGGCTAAGGAGATCACCTAATTTTTTGACTAATTTACATCATCTTAAAAGTAAAGTGAAGAAGAGTTAAGAAGGTGAATAACTCACACACTATTTACCTTAATTATACATCTCATATTTCAAACCATCAACATGGTCTTCTAGATGTTTGATCTAATTCATGCAAGCCAAATAAATGCACTTGATAATTGCACAAATCTTGCATTATTCATAACACTCCACTTTGAATATTCACCTTCGAACTGATGCGGGATATGAATGTATGTTTCCTCTTTAAAACCTTGTCAGGAAAAACCCAGTGGGATAAAAACCTGATCGAAGAAAAAAGAGTACAACTATGAATCCCATTATACGCCTCGATGCTGCCTCATTGAAAACATTGTCAAGAAAAACCTTGTAGGATAAAAGCTTAACTGAAGGGAAAAAGAGTGCAGCGCGTATGATGCTTCCCCTGAAATCAACGAATGTCTCTGAGCCTTCACATTCCAATCTTCGATACTAGCTCAGTAAACTTCTTGGGGTTTAATGACTTTGTGAACATATCAGCCAAATTATCATTTGATCGGATCTGTTGAATGTTGATTTCTCCAGCTTCATCTAGTTCATGAGTAGAGAAGAATTTGGGTAAAATATATTTTGTGCGATCTTCCTTGATGTAGCCCTTCTTCATCTGAGCAATGCATGCTGAGTTGTCTTCATATAATACTGTGTTCCCATAGGTGACGGACCTCATTCCACATTCTTTCTGGATGAATGTGATCATTGCTCGTAATGCCACACATTCTCTCCCTGCCTCATACAATGCAATCAGCTCCGCTTGATTTGATAATGTTGTTGTCACTGTATTCTTATTCGATCTCCATGATATGGTTGTGCCTCCATATGTGAACACATAACCATTTTGTGATTTGGCTTTATGTGGGTCGGATAAGTAACCTGCATCTGCATATCCAGCAAGGATGGCATTTCTTTGGATACGGTAGAACAATCCCAAATCATGTGTGCCTCGAAGATAGCGAAATATGTGTTTGATCCCATTCCAATGTTTCCTTGTAGTGGTGGAACTAAATATGGAGAAGAAATTTACTGCAAAAGCAATATCTGGTCTTGTATTGTTGGTTAAATACATCAAAGCACCGATAGCACTTAGATATGGTACTTCAGGACCGAGAACCTCTTCGTCTTCTTCTCTAGGGCAAAACTGATCCTTATCAACATCAATGGATCGAACATCCATGGGAGAGCTCAAGGGGTGTGCCTTATCCATATTGAATCTCCTCAAGATCCTTTTAGTGTAATAAAACTGATGGACAAATGTTCCACCATCCAAATGCTCAATTTGTAAACCAAGGCAAAGCTTAGTTTTACCGATATCTTTCATTTGGAATCCTTTCATCAGATATTCCGCAGTTTCTTGAATTTCATGAGAAGTTCCAACAATGTTCAAGTCATCAACATAGACTGCTATGATGGCAAATCCATTTTTGGATCACTTGATGAAAACACATGGGCATATGTCATCGTTCTTATACCCTTCCTTCACAAGATATTCTTTAAGACGGTTGTACCACATCTGTCTAGATTTTTTTAATCCATACAATGACCTCCTTAGCTTTATAGAGAATAATCTGTGAGGTTTAGAGTTGTCAGGAAACTTTATTCCTTATGGAACTCTCATAAAGATATTTGTATCAAGTGACCCATATAAGTACGCACTCACAACGTCCATAAGACGCATATGTAATTTCTCAAATACACTCATGCCAATGAGAAATCTCAATGTAGTTGCATCAACCACATGAGAGTATGTTTCATCTTAATCAACTCCAGGAATTTGAGAGAAACCTTGAACAACAAGTCTTGCCTTATATCTGACAACTTCATTTTTCTCATTTCGTTTTCTCACGAAAACCCATTTATAACCCACGGGCTTTACGCCCTTTGGTGTATGGACCACATGGCCAAAAACTTCTCGTTTCTCAAGCGATCTTAGTTCTGCCTGTATGGCATCTTTCCATTTTGGCCAATCATTCCTTTGACGACATTCATCAATCGATTGTGGCTCAAATGTCCTGATCTTCGGATACAACATCTATAGCTACAGAGTAGGCAAATATATCATCAACAATGACATCTTTCCTATTCCATTTGTATACCCGTGTATACTTAGTTTATGGAAATCTCGGAATTATCGATTTTTTGATCATTATCTAGGATGTCATTTCCTTGTGAGATCATTTCATTTTCAATCTCCTTTTCTTCACCATCTTTCTCATAATCTATTGTGACATTTTTACTATACCCTTAGGGTTATTTAACTTTCTTGGTTTCAAGTTCTTTGAACAAGGTGGCCTACCACGCTTTCGGCGTGTTGTAGACTCATTTGCAATGGAAGCCTCTGACTGTCCGACGGGTTCGATTCTTTCAGGTGCATTTGTTGCAGGTATGTGCGATTTAGTCACTTTCTTTGAGTCGATGAATGCATCTGGTAATTGATTTGCAATGTTTTGCAAATGAATGATCCGTTGTATTTCTTGTTCACACATCTTTGTTTTCGGATCAAGGTGAGATAATGCTATTGCATTCCATGTGATTTCTTTTCCATGTGCATTCACACCAGTATTTTCTCCCCCTAACTGAGGGAATGCATTTTCATCCAAATAGCAATTAGCAAACCTTGCTTTAAATAAATCACATGTTGTTGGTTCAAGATATTTAATCATCGAGGGAGATTCAAAACCAACATGCATTCCCAGTCTACTTTGCGGACCCATCTTTGTACGCAAAGATGCAGAAATATGAATATAAACAGCACATCCAAATATCTTTAGATGTGAAATGTTTGGCTCCTTACCATGTACTTATTGCAGTGGGGAATATTCATGGTTTGCACTTGGTCTTAGCCGAACCAAAGTCGATGCATGCAATATAGCATGTCCCCATGCTGACACTAGTAATCTCGATTTCATTAGTAATGGTCTGGAAATTAATTGTAATCTCTTTATCAAGGATTCAGCCAGACCATTTTGTGTGTGAACGTCAGCTACTGGATGCTCTACATCAATCCCAATTGACAGACAATAGTAATTGAAAGTTTGAGATGTAAATTCGCCTATATTATCAAGGCGAATTTTCTTTATTTTATAATCTAGGAACTGTGCCCTTAATCGGATTATTTGAGCAAGTAGCTTAGCAAATGCAACATTTCTTGTTGATAATAGGCTTACATATGACCAACATGTGGATGCATCAATTAGCACCATAAAATATCGAAATGGTCCACATGATGGAGTAATTGGTCCACATATATCTCCTTGGATTCTTTCCAAAAATGCAGGTGCCTCACTTGCTAATTTGTTTTTGGAAGGTCTTATAATCAATTTTCCAAGTGAGCAAGAACTGCAATTGAAGTCACTGGATGATAGGAGCTTAATGTCCCTTAATGGGTGTCCAAGTGAATTCTTTGTGATTTTATGCATCATTGTTGACCCTAGATGACCCAAACGGTCATGCCAAAAGGGGAAAGCAGTTTGGTCAAATGACCTCTTATTTGTTGTTGCATTGACCTCACACGGATAAATATATGTATAATATAATCCAGAGGTATGTCCCGGCATCCTTTCAAGGATCTGCTTTCGACCAGATTCATATCTTATGATGCACATGTATTCGTTCCCATTTTCATTCATGGTTTCCATATGAAACCTATTATGACGCACATCCTTGAAACTCAATAAGTTTCTTCGAGATTTACTGGAATATAATGCATCATTTATGATGAATTTTGTTCCACTTGGGAGTATAACAATAGCTCTTCCAAAGCCTTCTATGAGCTTAGATGCACCCGATAGGCTTTCAATTGAGTATAGTACTCTTTGTTTCTCAAGATGGTGTGCATCGTTGCGCAGTCTAGAAGACATTGCTCCTTCCCATCGAGTATCACTTTGGATGAGTTCATCCTTTCTAAGATAGATATAGAAAGAGTTGTCAAGTAGTATAAGAAAGAACTTCATATATATTACACATCAATCACCAATCTTACAAAGCTTAGAAGAAAAAATACATAAGTGAAAAAAACATAGTGCAAAGAAAAAGTTTTGAAATTACATATATATTTCAATGTTTCACACATCAAAATCATCAATA